>NC_057713.1:4577291-4609426 GCF_004010195.1 Chiloscyllium plagiosum
TCTCTCTCTGTCTCTCTCTGTCTCTCTCTGTCTCTCTCTGTCTCTCTCTGTCTCTCTCTGTCTCTCTCTGTCTCTCTCTGTCTCTCTCTGTCTCTCTCTGTCTCTCTCTGTCTCTCTCTGTCTCTCTCTGTCTCTCTCTGTCTCTCTCTGTCTCTCTCTGTCTCTCTCTGTCTCTCTCTGTCTCTCTCTGTCTCTCTCTGTCTCTCTCTGTCTCTCTCTGTCTCTCTCTGTCTCTCTCTGTCTCTCTCTGTCTCTCTCTGTCTCTCTCTGTCTCTCTCTGTCTCTCTCTGTCTCTCTCTGTCTCTCTCTGTCTCTCTCTGTCTCTCTCTGTCTCTCTCTGTCTCTCTCTGTCTCTCTCTGTCTCTCTCTGTCTCTCTCTGTCTCTCTCTGTCTTTCTCTGTCTCTCTCTCTGTCTGTCTCTGTCTGTCTGTCTCACTCTGTCTGTCTGTCTCTCAATGTTACCCGATCCAAAATTGTATGATTTGCCTTTCGATTTGATCCCATCATGAATATCTTAGTGAGCCAAGGATGCTGTGTCCTGTCCCCAGAGTCTGTCTTTCTCACTGGAACATACCTCTGCTGAGTGTTCTGAAATACCTCCTTAAATGTATGTCGCACTATCTCTATTGACCTATCTCTGCAGCTAATTTCCCAGTCCATTTTAGCTAGCTCGTCTTTATACTTTCATAATGGCCTTCATTTCAGTTTAAAATGCTCATTTAAAACACACTTCTCCAGCAAATTGAATGTGAGATTGTCACATTGTAGACTCTGCAGTGCAGAACCACCTTCACTGAGGTTGTGACTTAATTCTGTTTCATTGTACATTACCAGGCCTGCTGTCTGTGTTGCTTTAAAAGACAACAGACCCTAAAACGTACTGAATTCATTCCAGGCTACCTTTGCCAATCTGATTTGTCTGATCTATTTGTAGATTAAAATCACCTATGATTATTGCTGTACTTTTCTCTTCCTGTATGCCCCATCCTGCACTGTGGTTACTATTAACGGACCTTTAAACTGCTCTGAAAAGTGACTACTTAGAGTCATGGAGATGTACAGCAGGGAAACAGACCCTTCGGTCCAACCCGTCCATGCCGACCAGATATCCCAACCCAATCTAGTCCCACCTGCCAGCATCTATATCCCTCCAAGCTGAAAATGTGTTGCTGCAAAAGCCCAGCAGGTCAGGCAGCATCCAAGGAACAGGAGAATCGACGTTTCGGGCATAAGCCCTTCTTCCTTGGATGCTGCCTGACCTGCTGCGCTTTTGCAGCAACACATTTTCAGCTCTGATCTCCAGCATCTGCAGTCCTCACTTTCTCCTCCCATATCCCTTCAAGCCCTTACTATTCATATACTCATTCAAACGCCTCTTAAATGTTGTCGTTGTACCAGCCTTCACCACATCCTCTGGCTGCTCATTCCATACACGCACCACCCCCTGTGTGAAAAAGTTGCCCCTTAGATCTCTCTCATATCTTTCCCATTTAACCCTAAACCTATGCCCTCTAATTCTGGACTCCCAAGTCCTCTGATCTCCAAGCTGCTTATTCTTCCAAAGTATATTCAGTTCCTTAGTGCAGACCGAGGAATTAGCACACACATTGTTCAGTCTTTCACTAGATTTAACAGTTTAAATTAAATGATGGGAGAAAATAGCTATCTAGCTGTATTTCAAGTTTTGGTTACTTTATTGCAGAGAGAGACCTTTCCAAAGTTGTAGTCTCGCGGCTTCTTTCCCTGCATTATTCTTGAAACTATCTGTTCACCTGCCCAGGGCCCAGTCTGAGGGGGGAATTGTCATGCCAATGATTCCTGGCCTCTACAGCTGGTCCTGGTTCCACAAAGCAGTCAGTGTCTGGGCGAAGGTTGCTCTGCATATGCTTGCAGTGCTGTGACATCTTTGACATCTTCCCCCACTGTTTGAACAAAGCAACATTATAAACACAACTCGCAATGAGTTCCAGTAGCTTGTTTTTAAGAGTGTGGTAACACATTCCTTAGTCCTTGGTTTATAGCAGAATCATTTTCCTACTTTAGGCCACAATCCAAAATGTTAAAAAGTGGTCTTTCCGAAATGCACTTTCCAAACAATAGCACACTTCTCTCATAGTATAAATTTTATATTCCCTTTACATTATTATTTCCTGCAAATTGTCTGATGATTACAAAATAAAAAGCTTCGACAAAATGCATCAAGTTCGGTATATACCAAATGACCATCAATTGTGAACTATCATGATTTTTCTTTTAGTGTAAATGGAAACTTTCAAGTTTTATAACTCAGTGCACATATTAATATTGGCTGGTGAAATATTGTTGATTCAGTCTTAGTTAATACCAAATCATTTTGGGCACAGTAGCAGCATTGGTATATTATTGGACACATAAGCCAAATGCTTGGACTGATGATTTGGACACAATCAGAACCCAGAACTCTAACTGGTGAATTTCATTTCAATTAATTAAAAATATATCTGGGAGAGAAAGTATTTTTGTGTTAACTAGTAGACCATAGAATTTAAAAATAAAATCTGGTTGCCTAATGTCACTGAAGAAGGTAATATGTCCTTATCCAGACTGGCCTACCTGTCACTCCAGACAATTTGGTTGACTCTTAACTTCCCCAGACAGTGCCATTGAGTCCTTTAGCATCCACCAGAGGTGCCCTTGGGTTAACCTCTTATCCACCAATTAGAGTCCCTCTTGTTATCACGCTGGAGAGTCAGGTTTTTTTCTTGTAACTCAAACCACTAGGTAAGACTTGAAGCAACAAAGTTCTGAAGTTACTCAGTTGAAGTCAAGAAGGTGACCCATCCTGACAAAGGCAATCAGAAATGGGATACTTTGCCAGTGATACCTTGACCACATAGAACAGGTGAGTTGCTGTTTAGCAGGCTTAGTGAACTGCACTTCCATGAAGTCAAATATATTGCTGATTCAAGTGAACTTTAGCTCCAGGCAGATAATACGTTTTACAATTATTATAATAAGCAGTATCCCTTTAATCTCTCACCAGCATCTTTGCATAAATTAGTTTTCACCAAATGAAGGAATAACTTGGAATATTTTTCCAATTCAAGTTACATTTTTTCATATTATTCATGACTTTGTTTTATTCTTTCAGGGGCTGTTCATCCCTAATTGCCTCTGAATTAAAGGACTTGCTAGTAATTAAGAGTCAACCACATTGGCTGTGGGTCTGGAGTCATTCATAGGCCAGATGAGGTAAGGACGGCAGATTTCCTTCCATAAAGACCCACAGCAGTACGGTTGACTCTTTGACCTCCCTTCTGAAATGGTTGTGCATGCCACTCACTTCAAGAGTAATTGAAATGAGCAGCAAGTGATGGACAGAGCTAAGCAATTACACAAATAATGGATCAGATGTAAGCTCTGCAGTCCTGCCACACACACTGCATCAGTGCAAAAGATGAGGTTGAAGTCTTTGCACCAGCTTTGGACTAAAAGTACTTAAGTAAATAATCCAACTCAACCTCCTCCAGAGATTACCTGTATCTCAGATACCAGTCTTCAGCCAATTCGATTCACTCCACATCGTATGAAGGAATGGCTGAGGCACTGGATAATGCAAAAGCTGACAACAAAAGTACTGAAGACATGCTCTGGGCCTCTATACTGCTAAGCAAGGGTCTCCTACCTTTAAACATTGGAGACTATCAGCCCAGCGCATCTGTGCATTAGGAAGGATCTGACTATACTAATCCCATTGTCAAGCTTTTCACGTATCATCCTGGGGACTGTGGCAATGTAAGTGAATATCTCGATACTGCTTAAATGTTAGAGTTCCTGAGTCAACCACGCATTCAGGCAGTGAGTTCCAAGCAAGCTGTACCAGTACATCTGTGACACTGGTACTTAACTCAACAATTTGAGTACTTGTTTCTGAACCTGAACTTTGTTGCTTCAGGTCCGCCCCAGTGGTTTGAGTGTTGCAATTAAAACAAAACCTGACTCTCCAGCGTGATAACAGGAGGAACAGTAATTGTTGGATAAGAGGTTAACCCAAGGGGCCCTCTGGTGGGTGCTAAAGGATTCCATGGCACTGACTTTGAGGAATGGGGAATTTTCATTGGTTTTGTGGCCAATATGTAGTCCACAGCACACAGTGCTAGATATCAGCCCATGATCAGTTTGCAGTTTGTGGGGCCATGTTTTCTACATTACAGCAGGGACTACACTTGAAAAGGTACCTCATTGGCTGTGATGTGGTTTGGGAGGTCCAGTGGTTGCAAAAATACACTTTGTAAGTGAAGGTCTGCCCTTTCTTTCCTAGGAGCTGCTGTTCTTTGACATGAGGAATGTGTGATGCACTAATGTATGGTAGCAATACAGTTCTTAAAAGGAGGATCATCAAATGTGAAAGGCAGCATTCTGAGAGTCCAGTCTTCAGGGTGCTTCAGATTGAGAGTGTGTGTCTGTGTTTTGTTTGACTGCAAAAACTGATGGAACATGGCTGGCATCTCTCTTTGTTGTTAATCCTCCTAAATAGGCCTTGCAAGCATTACTGTGCTAATGGTTGGAGGGGGAAGCCACCATTTGATTTAATTCATTCAACCTTGTAGTTTGTGAATTGATAAAGAGAATCTTTAATTTGCAGTTTTTTGTACATGAGTGGATTGAAACCTTTATTGCTGCACAACTGACGCTGAACCTGTTAATGAAATTCTTTGTAGGTTGAACTGTAAGTTTTTAATAAGCTTCACAGTCTGAAGCCTTGAATGGTTTCAATCCACTTTGGCTTTGTTTTTGCTGCCCTCTCTCCCTCCAGTGAAAGAATCTGTCATTAAGAATGGCTCATGATGGAACAAGGTTTAATGAGATTGACGTACTTCCTCGTTTTTTTTTAAAAAAAACAGGATTTCCTTGAATGAAAATGTCACTGAGTTGGATAGGATTGGCATTCATCGCTTTCTCTTCACTCCAGGTTAATTTTTGAGAAATTGTTACCGGAGTTAGTGGCTGGGTTGAAGTGAAAGCACTGTTGTCAGTATCATGCCGTTTGGCCGATGATTGTGAGTTGTTAAAGGACAGCGCTGCTGGGTTACAGGAGGATCCCCAGTGATTGCGTTTCATTTATAACATTGCCTTGGGCCATTTGCTCCATCCTGCTTCGTTGACCTTTTCAACCCTTCACTGATAATTGTGCAGAGCAGGGTTTTCTTTTGACAGTGTTCCACTTAGCCATGTGACTCCCCAGCTCAAACACTGACCTCCTTGTCATCCGTGTGCTTTTACCTGAGGGCACCCCCCCCCCCCCAACATTGTAAACACCAGCCAGCCAGCGTTGGTTGTGCAAGGATGGGACGTACAAAGATCTCCAGGGAGTCAAGTCTCAATGAGTCTCATGAGCCCTCCCCTCACACTGCCACAAAAAGAAAGCCTGCCCGAGAGGTCCTGGGAGTTGTTCTTGTGGTTGCAAATGGACCATACCATCTCTTTTTTTCAGTTAGCAACTGCATATGTTCTGTTATCACCGAAAACCTCCTGCCTTGTTACCAGAGAAGCTCCATTCAGTCCAGTGCTGGCCATAAGTACACACACCAGTTGATGGACACAGTTTTCTGAATAAACATTATTATGAACTGTTAACTCGTGCATAGATACCAGTCCAGCATGTGCATGTTCTAATGTAAATCCCACTCTGAAATTTGTCATCGATAGCTATCCCACTCGTTAGTTGTCACATTTGATGTTTGATTTTATTTTTAGGGTGTAGCTTCTCATATATTACTGACAATGTCTATTGTCAGTTATTGCAGCTTCATTCAATATGTCTGGGTTTGTTAATAAGCCAGTAATTGTGCATGCTAAGAAACTTGATTGATCTTGTTGTTTAAAATATGGTACAACTGTGGTAATTAATTAGCCATCCTGTTACCTGGGGAAAAAAGGTTATTTCTGTTTGTTGTGTGGAGTAGTGAGACTAGAGTCATAGTGCACTCGGCTAGCCTTGATTCATTGCGCAGACTTTAATATTAAAGTTGTTAAATGTTAATTGAAACAACACTTGACTGGTTTGGACATCATCCATAAAAGTGTTCCCTCATTCAGTAAATTCTCTTTTTCGGGGCTCTATTTTTAAGAACTTGACACTAAACTCAAAGACAATCAAGGCTGTGGTTCTCCCCATGCTCCCCTACAGTACCAACTCTTTAAGAGTCTATATTAAATTCTTAGAATAACATCAACACTATTTTAGAAAGAATTTGTGTATCAAATGGGAGGGCAAAAGACAAAGCATGAAATCATCCAAGATGCACAGACACCAGGTACAGAGCATATAATAATCCCACGTCAGCTGAGATGGAGGGAACACATCATCAGATTGGTCAGACTTGAGTCGGGTGATGAGGTGCTGTACTCAAAAGATATAGCAAGGAGACATTCAGTGGAAAAATGTTAAAGACAGAGCAGATCTTCATAAAGGCTTTGAGACCATCAAAGCAACATGTGGGAAACTATCGCCTAATCACCACCAAAATGGTGTCAGCATGAGCTGCGGCTGAGAGAGAGAATATTGCCACTGGAGCCAGCAATCTGCCGCCTCCTTTACTGGCCTACAGCTAATAGCCTCCCGGCTCCCCACAGTGAGGACAAGATACCAATCAAAGACCCTCGGCAAATGTACAGCCAACACTGACAGCTCCCTAAACCCAGTCTTCTACCAGGAGAAATCCTCAACACAAGCAATTGCCAATAGCGATCAGACTCATGGTAGGTGTGGGGATCGTCAAATCCCTTCTCAAAATCAATGTAAGTAACTTCCAAAGACATTCCTTGGATGATTACTTCAGTCAGTCTGTCTCTCAAATGTGATCAGGGTGGCACGGTGGCTGTGGTTAGCACTTAGCCTCAGCTCCACGACCCGGGTTCGATTCCAGTCTTGGGCGACTATCTGTGTGGAGTTTGCACATTCTCTCCGTGTCTGCGTGGATTTCCTCAAGGTGCTCTGGTTTCCTCCCACAATCCAAAGATGTGCAGGTTAGTTGAATTGGCCGTGCTAAATTGCCCATAGTGTTACGTGCATTAGTCGGAGGGAAGTGGGTCTGAATGGGTTCCTCTTGGGAGGGTCAGTGTGGACTTGTTGGCCGAAGGGCCAGTTTCCACGCTGTAGGTAATCTAATCTAATCTATCTACTCTGAAAGGTCCATGCTAGCGTTGGTGTCAACTGAAATTAGACTAACAGTCGTTAATTATAGACTCTAGCAATTTCTCAGAGTTTTAATAATTGTCAACATCCAGTGGAGCTGGATTGAGAACTGTTCAAAAACTCATTTTATGTAAGATGCTTTGCACAGTAAAGGGGTACTTCATGTCCTTTGGTCTGAGATGCACTCTGGATCTGGTCTAGAATGTTAATGTTCAACTTCAGCTACAGTCTAAGATTGCATTTAATGTATCTGTTCAGCCTGCTACTCCTCAGAACAGTTAACCATATGCTTTCTCCTTCTTGCAGGGCTTGGGCGGCAATGGGAATGCGCCTGGTGGTCTTCGAGCGACACCAGCCCGACCCTACCTGCGGCAGAGGGTAACACGAGTCAATCTCAGGGATCTCATCCTGTGCTTGGAGCAGGACCAAGCAAGGAAACACTCACTGCTTCTGTACCGAGCCTATCTCAAGTGAAGAAAATGTACATGTTGGATTTATGCTGGTTGCACAGAGTTCTGCTGAACGATTCCTACATGTTGCTTCTAGAAACTGTGACTCTGAACCTTGGGTAGCCCTTGTTTACTCTCATGACATTTCATTTTTAAAGAACGCTGACGGGTATAACTTTAATTTGGTTTCATGGATGAAACTGAATTCTTGAACAGGCAAGATGTGGATTATGTAGAATTTTCTGGCGTCACTTGTGAAATTTAGTTCCCTCCTGTTGAAAGATTGAGAGAACTGGAATGGAGCAGGTATATATTATTTATAGTATGATTGATTGCAATTGTTCCCTACTGAATTGAACTTTCCTACTGATAACTGTGGTACACCATGTTGCTAAAGAGCTTGCAATATTGCCTTCCCCTCAGCTGTGCTTTATGTGTTTTTGTTTTGGGACATGTTGCTCTGTCAGGGTAAATCGTCTCCTGCTTGTCTCTGAGATTTTGGAGCTGTCTATTCTGTAGAATGGGTGAATCTGCTGTTCCACTTCAGTACTTCAATGATGAAAAGGTGCACCATCTAGTTTTAATCATACCTGCGTCACAGACATTGTTTTGCTTATCAGACTTGAACCAGTTTTTTTTTTGCCTTTTTAAACCACTTCAAAGCAATAATTTTGTGACCAGTTTAACCATTCCTGAGTGGTCTAGTGCCCTTAATTTCTAGGCACTGACTGCAATAAAAGATAATATCCCCCATTTTCCAGCTGGTTCACCTTACTTGACATGCCTTCGTCAGGATTTCATTCACAACTCTCCCTGCTTACCAGTCAAGTCTGGGCTTCCAGAGGAGCATAGAATTACACGCAGACATGGGCAGATTAATAGATGAAAAAGCGATGCAGCTCATCTCACTGCACTAACTGCTTAACTGTTAACATTAACAAGCCTTAAATAAGTCATAAAGTCATTGCCAGTCATGCTTAAATTCAACCTCCGTAATTCATCTTGCACGTAGCAGTTGAACTGAGGCCCATTGTTGATAGTCATTCCCAATGTTGCATTCAGAATTTCTGATATTGCCCTTTTTTTTTTTTGTAAATCCCATGGTGATTATATGGTCACAGAAATGCCTAACCTGGAAGAAGGTACTTTCGAAATGTAATTGTTTAAGATTTTTCTCAGCAGCTTTGTGGATTCTAGCTCTCGTTGAGGTTTTTAGTGCAAAAGGTGTAGCTTAGCACCTAGAGCAGAACGTGGAAGTGTTGAAGATGCTACCTCTTAAATAAAGTGGGCTAAAGGGATCACTGTCTGAAGCAGTTGTTCCCCTGAAGCCCCGTATAGCACGTAGACTGATCAATGTGACCAAAACCAATGTTTGCCAGCCATTTATTTACTGACTGTGAAACCAGACTATTGCACTTGCCCACAGAGCCAGAGTTGGGCACACTTGAAAAGTAGTTGAACTATAACAAGCCATTCTGTTATTTATCAGGGGTAACAGTTCTGTCTGTCTCGGAAGAAATGCAGGGAGTTGGGGTTTCATTGGCATTTGCTGTCTATCATCCACAAGTGTCTGACATTCTGCTTATCCTTTATGCTAGGAATATAACAAATGGAGACAAATTAGAGGTAACTTTGCTTGACATTCAAAAATCATTCTGTGAATAACTACACTCCCAAATCTACTATTTCAGGTCTTCCACTCTGGGCATGTTTTTTTTTCCCCTCCACTACAAAAGAGTGTGCTTGATCAATTGTATTATTTACTTTTGCCCCTACTAAATATAACCACCTTCAATATACTCGTATTAATCACATACTGATACATGCACCTGCTCAGCAAGGTATGTATGTAGGCAAGGGAAGGGGTATCAGAACTCTTTCCAACATCTAAAGGTATCCTTGTAATTCTCTTCTAACCATCACTCCTCCCCATATGTTAGTTGCCACACTTAAATGAGCAGGATCCAAAGTTTCTTGGCTAGCCCCCTCCGTCAGCTGGGAGGCCACCAAGGAACCCTGCCTTATGGAGTCAGTTCCCACTCCTGGGATCTTTATTTGCAGCTGCCCTCTTGGGAAATCAAATGAGGAAACTCAGCAGAGTTGCTTCGGCAGGCGCAAGGCTGTTGCTGTGTGTGATCTGAGGATGAGCTTCTAACCTGCTCAATTTGTTTGAGTGTGTCAACAAAGCCTCAGTGAGCAGGGCTGTCAGGTGTAGCGTCGAGATGAGCGCGTGAAGGCCAGAGCAACTTGGAGCTTCTCAGCTTGCGTCTGTCCTGCCAGTGTCCCATCTTTCTGTGTGCAGAGACTTGCCTCGTTCCTGCATGGTGTAGATTCAGACATGGCCTTCTGTTCTGTTCCTTGTTGGGTTTCTCTCACTGCTCCTCCCACTCCCATTGTTAAATCTGAGCAAATGAGATGTAGGAAAGATTAATGCAGCCATCATGTTAAAGCACAGTGGCAACATGATGTTCGCAACATTATTCAGCCACTTTAACACATCCAGTGCGATGTTTAGTGTTTTTTTTCCCATTAAGGATAGATAAGAGTTTTTTTTAATGTGTGTATATTAAGCAGCTCAGTTCCTTGGGGATATTCTGCAATAGAAGTATAATTTTGATGCCATTTTGAGTAATATATAGAATGTGATTTTTATTTTTCATTATGTAAAGGTGGGCAATGACATGAAATGTGAAATAGTTTTCATGTTTCCGATGGTTCGTAGTTTCCTTCAACGTTTTGGAAGTTGGAGGAGATAGAGAAAAGTGAATGATGTTCCTTTATAATGTCACTTGCTGTCTTCTGGAATTTCTGGAGAACCTCTGAACCAATTAAAACCAGGCTGTGGCTCAGTAAATAGTAAAATGAGATGCAAGCCTGAGTTCTATATAAGAGGATGTTTTGACACATGTGCATTATTACTGGTATCAGGCTCCTTTATTTGTACATATTCCTACAGGCAGTAAAATTATTTTTATTGTGATGTACATAACTATAGTTAAAGAAATGTAGTTTACGTTGATTATTTCAACTTATTTTGTATAAAACTTTATTTTCAGATGCCCCTACAGTAAAGTGGATCTTTGTTAAATATTTGAGAGACTTATTGGTTTTGCATAAAGTTTAAAAATCATAAAGATGAAAGCAAACATAATGTGGTAATACTTGCATTATAAGCAACATGGACTCAAAAAAGAAAAACAAGCTTTATAAGTTGCTTTTTTTGCTATAAGAGTTCTGCATAAGCAGCTTGTGGTTCAGTTCATCGTGCTCTGGGTCAGAAGGTTGAGAGTTCATCCACTGCTTCAGGAAGTTGAGAAAGTATTCTGGGCTAATATTCCCAGCAACTGAGGGAATGCTGCACTGTCAGAGGTGCTTGGGAGCATTAAACCAAGCTCCCAAATATTCTACCCATATTCAAATCAAGATGGCAGCAGCAATGTCCAGGCTCATCCAGGCTCCTTTCCCTCTCTCTTCCCCCCCCCCCACCCCCCCCCTTCTCTCCTTTTCACCTCTTCCCTCCTGGGGAGAGCACATGGTGGTGACAGCATTGGGGTCTGGAGTGTAGCAGTGGCTGGTGAGCGTGGAGCAGGACCCTGTTGGCTGGTGGAAGGGAAAGCACATGACCTGGCATTGGTTGCTACATTGGCAATGGCAACATCAGAGGCCCAGAGGTGACTTTGTTTGAGTCCAGTGCTTGCTGTGGTACAAAGTTTATGGACTCCTTTTTTTTTTTAGGTTAATCTTTTTACTGTCTTTATTATTCTTAAACTGGTCAAAATGGTGCTGGAACATGGTGACAGTGGAAGCTTGTTACTATCTTACTGTATTTTTCACTGTAACATACACATGACAGTAAAATGATTCATTCATTCCATCATCACTGGCCTGTGGAAAGGGTTCACTAGATTCTTTCCAAAGATGAAAGGCTACTCTTACGAGGAGAGATTGAGCAGTGTAGGCCAACATTCTGTAGAGTTTAGGGGAATTCGAGGAAACCCTAATTGAGGTGTGTAAAATGCTAAAGGGGATTGACAAAAGTAGACATGGAGAGGATGTTTGAGATGTGGGGCAACGTAGAATAAGAGCTCATAGTTTTAGGATAAGAGGAGGCAGATTTACAACAGATGAGGAAATCTGTGGATGCTGGGACACAAATTTCTTTTTAAAATTTACTAAGTAATAATGAGTTAAAGGGGACAGGTCGGAAAGTGGAGCTGAGGTTGAGATGCAATGAGCTGTGATAGTATTAAATGGTGGAGAATGCACAAGGTACTGAATTGCTCCTAGTTCTTCTGTTCTTGTGTTTTCTGTGCTTTAGAGTTTGTGCAACGAAGGTTCGCTGTTTTGATGCTGGGCACAAGAGGATTTAGAATTCAAGATGGCGGAGGGGCCTGGGTAGGAGTTCCCAACCAATCCATTCCCTCTCACATGACTGACTCCATTCTTTTTATTTTATTTTTCTTAATTTAACTTCTGAATCAAATTCATTTTCTTCCTGCGACTGTGTTGGTGGATGAAGGGTTTGCGGGAATGTTGAGCGGTGGATTCGGTCCATTCGATCCTTGAGGCTGTGGCTCCAGTGACTGTTCCAGCATTTATGGATTGGGGTCCGTTCTTTTCCTCTGCTCTGACAGCGTCTGCAACAGCGGCAGAATGAGCGATCTCTCGGTCCTCGGGAGTCAGTAGGTTCTCCGAAGTTGAGAATTGGCCTCGAACCTCGAGAGTTGAGACAGTCTCTTCGTTGTGGTGGAGGTTGGAGTATTGGCAGCGGTGGTAGGGACTGCTTCAGCGAGCTTCCTTCTTGGTGTTGTAGCGTCAGGGAATGATCTTGGCAACTGCAGAGTGCGGCGATGTCCCATAGACATTGAACCAGTGTATGGATCAAAAAAAAATTGTCCCAACTTTGTATAGTTTTTTTTTGTGTAATTAAAATTGGGCTGGCTTATAGTGACTTGGTGGAGGTTGGAGTATTGGCAGCGGTGGTAGGGACTGCTTCAGCGAGCTTCCTTCTTGTGTTGTAGCGTCAGGGAATGATCTAGGCAACTGCAGAGTGCGGCGGTGTCCCATAGACATTGAACCAGTGTATGGATCAAAAAAAAAATTGTCCCAACTTTGTATAGTTTTTTTTGTGTAATTAAAATTGGGCTGGCTTATAGTGACTTATACACATTTTACTGTTTCATAAATGCATGTAACACATCACTATTACAATTAAGCGAAAGAGGGTTGCTATTGGGCAGTGGGAAGGCTGTCAATAAGGGGATAGTAAAATACGTTTGTATCTCTGGAAGTTAGTTAGTTGCTGAGGAATGGCATTGAAATATGACAAGAACTTGATAGGCTCTGTCAAAAAGGATGTTGTCTCCTGGCAGAACTAGGAGTTGCCATCTCAAGATAAGGGTCGGTTATTGAGCACTGAGGTGAAGAGAAATTTCTTCATTCGGGAATTGGAATTTTCCCTTTGAGTATTGACTGGTCAGTTCAGGTGTGCTTTAAAGGCTGCTGGGTCTTAATGAGGTTGACGAATGTGGTTTGTGTTATGATCTCATGGTCACCAGGCCCGGCTTCAAATCTAGCTTTATAAATCATTATTTTTTATTTAACATGGTCTTTAACTGAAAGACCATGTTGCAGATTTGCCTTTAACAATAAAATAGAAATTTGGTGCACAAAAGAAATGAGTATGAAACACAAAAGGTTTTTACATGCAACACAATTTGAAAGATTTCAAGAGCTGTGCAAGTCCCAAACAAAATCAGAAGTTGCTGGAAAGGCTCAGCAGGTCTGGTAGCATCTGTGAAGAGAAATCAAAGTCAATATTTTTGCGTCTGGTGACCCTTTCTCAGAACTGATGTAGCTCAAAGAGAGAGGAGGACAGTTGGACAGGCAAAGGAGTCAATGGCAATTGACTGGGAGGGTCAGTCGCTGTTTATGGAGACTGTTAGTGGCTTACAATAGGTAACGTGTAATGGCAGACTGTGTTAACAAGGCCTAGTGTGTGGGGGTGGGGGCTAGGACATGGGGGAGTTCAGGCCCTAAAATTATTTAAACTCTGTCTTGAGTCTGGAGGGCTACAGCGTCCCCAAGCAGAAAATGAGATGTCCTTCCAGCTTGTGCTGAGCTTCAGACGAGCACTGCAGCAACCCTGAGACAGATGTTGGCCAGGGGTCGTGGTGGGATGTTAAAGTGGAAGCTCAGGGTCTTTTTGCAGGCAGAACGTAGGTGTTCTGTGAAGCAATCATCCAGTCTAAACGTTTCCCTGATGTAGAGGAAACTACATTGTGAGCAGTGAATGCAGTAGACTAGATTGTATGCAGTGCAGGTAAAGTGCTGCTTCACCTGGAAGGTATGTCCTTGCATACTGAGGAGGTAAATGGGCAGGTGTTATACTGCCGGTTACAGGGGAAGGTGTTGGGGAGTGGTGTTGATGTTGGGAGTCAAGAAAGAATGGACCAGGGTGTCCCAGAGGAGAGGATCCCTGCAGAAAGTGGACAGGGGAGGGGAATACCTGGTGGTGGCATCTCCCTATAGGTGGTGGAAATGACGGCTAATGATCTTCTGGATATGGATGCCGGTGGAATGGTGGATAAGGGGAAGCCTATCGCTGTTGCAGGAGGGAAAAGAAGGGCTGAGGGCGGAAGTGCAGGAGATGGGTCAGACCTGGTTGATGGCCCTGTCAACAATGGTGCTGGGGAATCAGCGGTTGAGGAAGAAGGTGGATGTTTCAAAGGCTTCCACAAATCCTATCTATTTTTACATTATCACTTTATAGTACTCCAATGCCAGAGAACGTTCCCTACACTATCACAAGTATAGGTTCGACCTTTAACACCAGGAATTGAAAGAGAAGTCTCGTGTTTGATTATTCACACAACTGAGCTTAAACTTTCTTGCCTTCAGTGTTCTTAACCAAACACTTCTGATCTGGAATTTTCAAACACCCTTACACTGAGCAACTCTGGTTTCTAATTTGTAAACTAACTCTTTTCTCCAGTGGAACTGTTCTTGCATCTGACCCTAGCCAGGTCTTCACTGAACTAACCTAAAAGTTTTCAATCTGTGGGATTTTTTTTTCCAAGCAAACAATCAAATTCTTGTAAACCAAAAGCAAGTTAATGCCTTTCAAGATTGTGGGGGGGGGGGGGGAAACAAACGTGCATTATACATCTTGGTGAGCCCCAGTCATCTCTCTAATACATACTACTTTAAAGTTATGGCTTCAGATATACTGGCATATTAAATATTGAACTTTCTCATCGATGTAGACCAAAACCTACATGCCACTAGTTAAAAATCCAAGCTCAGAAACAAATGACGTGATGCAAGATTTTAAATTTATACATCTGAACAAGTGTGATGCGATATAGATCAGCTGTCAGCTGGTCTTACTGAATGACAGAGCAGGCTCAAGGGCCTGAATGGCTACTGTTGATTCCTTATGCTCTTGTTCATACGTTTTCTCCAGTGCAATTTGTAGAAAAGCATTGACGTGTTTCTCGTGATGGATGGATCTAGTTCCCCGATCAACTTCAGAGTACACAATCTGCTTTTGTTTTTAGTTTAGTTGGTGGGATCTTGCTGTATATGAGTTAGCTTCCTCATTTTGGTACATTACACTGGCAACTGCAGAACCAAACAGTTCATTGGCTTTGAGGTGCTTTGAGTCGTGGAAAAATTGCAGCGAGCAACTTAGGATTGGGCACAATCGTTGGTGTGGTCAGAAACACCCACGTCCTTTCAAAAGAACAAACAAAATAAAATCCTTTGTACTCTGTGTAATGCCATAAGGTCTGTGTGGCTCTGATTGTATTGATCGCAGTTTATGTTACAGTGGTATAATTCCCTTTCTTAAAAATTGAACATTTTACGAGTGATTGTAGCTGTATAATGGTTGTTTTCAGTTAGAACTTTTATCAGAACAACCCATGGTTCTGAAATAGAGGGGATTATTTATGTACACAAAAGGATGCCCTATTTGGCATGTGTCAATCCTTTCTGCATACAGTACAGACTCTGTAAATGTTTGTCGTTTATTGAACCTTGAATGCTACAGTAAGTTGACATTAATTTTACCCTTAAACATTTGCTTCTGCCATGCTGCATTTATTTAACAAAACATCTGACCTTTCAATCTAGCCCCACTGCTAGCTCAACTGAAGAAGCCTAGTTTCTCGTTGCATGCATACACGTTAAAGTTAATCACAGCAGAATTTGAGACCATTCTGTCTATCATGCTTGTGTTGACATTTGGAAAGAACTCTTCTGTTAGTCCCACTCCTTTTCTCTCTTTCTTTTACCCCCAGACTTGTTTTGTAGAATGTCACAGAATCATTGAGGAGATTTGATTCTTGCTGGAAGGCCACGTGTTGATGAAGCTTTCCATGTTGCACTCATCAGGGCAAGTGCAAGAATATCAAATTTTAAACCATGGCATGAATTTATGCCACAGGAGAAAAGAACACTATAAAATAAAAACCAAAGTGTTGGAAAAACTTAGCCAGATCTGAATGTATCTGGGCCAAGAGAAGCAGAGTTAACATTCCGAGGCCCGTTTGACTCTTCAGAGCTGTCCTCTGTTTGGAAAAAAAAAGGTCAAGCAATGTGTCTCACCTTGAGTTTCTAGAAACTTCTGTTTTAACCTGGAGTATTGTCTGTGCCTTCCAATTATGAGAAAAATAGAGAAGCAAGTGAAAAAGGAAATCAAAAATGTGGAAAAATGAAAAATGCTAACACTGGGGCATTTTAATTGCTCAAACATTAATTGGAATAAAGTTGGAAGTAAAAGATTGAGGAGGCAGAGAAATGTCATAGAATCCCTACAGTGCAGAAAGAGGCCTTTCGGCCTATCAAGTCTGCACTCACCCTTGAAGAGCATCCCATCCAATTTCCATTATTCTGCATGGGATTTTTTACCACGGCTAACCTCCCGAACCAGCATATCCCTGGAAACTTTGGTTATTTTTTATTTTCCTTCTGGCATAGCCAATTCACCTAACCTGAACTAGGAAGGCGGCATTGTTGGATCTGGTGCTGGCGATTAAAATTGCCGAAGTGATTGTCGGAACACTAAATAGGAGATCGATCGTTGTAATGTGGCTTAGGTAATCCAGAGGAGCAGGCAACAATCGGAAATGCACTGCCTGGATTGTTACTTGTTTGTACAGGTCTTGAGCATTTCAAAAGGCCATTTCAACTTGCTAAACTTATTCCTTTTTTTTCTCATCAAGAATGCCAAGAAGCATGGCATTCTAACCAGAACTCTATCAACAAACACATTGAGTTAGACCCATGTACGACCCCCTGAGAAAAAGGAACAGGAACTGACTTCACCACAGGAAATAACATCACCGCTGGAAATGACATCGCCAACCCAAACATAGAAAGCAGGAGTTTTCAGCATTGCTTCGCCTGAGGCCCACTGAAGATGTTACCTAGTATGGTAATGAAATGTCTGAAAATGAACCTTCCAGCTCAGCAAGCAAACCTACATCCAAACAGAATGCCAAATTTCAAGCAATGTAGACAAGAATCCTGCTGAAGGGTACTGATTGGGTGGCAACTTAGCAACATATCTGATTTCAGCAATATTGAATGTCTCAATTGAAAGGAATTTCAAAGGGAGAAGAAGTCATCTCTTCAAGCTAAAATGCAACCAAAAACTGGAACGAGAAACCAGTGGAGCACTCGTGATCTTAGAGGAAACCCTTCAAATACAGGCTCAACTCATGGCAACAAAGTTAAGTAACAAACCTAATGACCTTGGATGATGAGTGAGAGCCTGATGCAGGTCTAGTGAATTCCTCAAGCAATATCATGTCAAATACAAGAAATGGGGAGCACAAATGAGGAAAATAATGTTTGGAAAGGTTATACAAGAATATGGCAGTAAATGGAGAGGCAAAAAAAAAATCATAATAGGCAGATAGTCAGAATTGGAGAGGCTCTTAATACAGATAAAAGGCATAATATCCAGGGAGAAGCTGTATAGGCTGGAGCTATTTTCCCTGAAGTGTCAGAGGCTGAGGGGTTACCTTATAGAAGTTCATAAAATCATGGGGGACGTGGATAGAATGAATAGCCGAGGTCTTTTTTTCCTGTGTAGGGGAGTTCAAAACTAGAGGGTATAGGTTTAGTGTGAGAGGAGAAAGATTTAAAAGGGACCTAAGGTGCAACATTTTCACACACAGGGTGGTGCGTGTATGGAGTGAGCTTCCAGAGGAAGTGGTAGAGGATGGCACAATTACACCTATCCAGCTGCCTTTTAAATGCTGTATGAGTAGGGAGGGATATGGGCCCAATAATGACAAATGGGACTAGATTAATTCAGGATATCTGGTCAGTGTGGACGATTTAGATCAAAGGGTCTGTTTCCATTGCTGTACAGCTCTATGATTCACTATGACTCTATACAGGGTAAAATGGTAATATTATTGAGTAGCAGAAGAGAAAGCTACAAAATATTAGTAGAATGTGAGATGGTAGACTTAATGGATAGGGTAGAATTTGAAAAACAGTGGTACTGGTAAGGTTAGCTATACTGGAATGGATAAGTCACCTGACCAAATGTAGGTAAAAACAATGACTGCAGATGCTGGAAACCAGATTCTGGATTGGTGGTGCTGGAAGAGCACAGCAGTTCAGGCAGCAAGGGCTTTTGCCCGAAACGTCGATTTTACTGCTCCTCGGCTGCTGTGCCCTTCCAGCACCACTAATCCAGAATCTGACCAAATGGTTTGCATCCTCCTATGTTCAGGTAAGTGAAAGTGAAGGTAGGGGAAGGTTTTGTTGTCATCTACCTTCATTAGATAGGGGGCAGGTGTCAGAAAAATCATCAGAACATCTTGAAACTGATTTAAGAAAGGGTACAAGGACAGCCTTAGTAACTACAGACTAGTTAGTCTAACATTGGTGGTGCATTAGGTTTGAGAAGTAATGAGGAAAGGTTTGGGGTGGGATTTGAGTTAATTCAGGTGCACAAATATGAATTTTTTTAAGAAAGGTTGTACTTGATGAATTTGTTTTTGCTGAATTAACACAACATTGGTTAAGGAAGTGCATGGATTTAGCGTTATTAATTTTAAGGAAGTCTTCAAAGTATAAAATACAAGGTCGGTTACCCAATATGTACAGTGTGTAACAAAAACAGACATTAGAGAAACTCAGTAGGTCTGGCAGCATCTGTGGAGAGAAAGCAGAGTTAAAGTTTTGGATCCGGTGATGATTCTTCAGAACTAGGAAGATGCTCTGGTCACCGTCGTCAGGATTGTGTGACACCTGATACCAAGATAATTGCTTAAAGCTATATATCTGACAGGACCTGATAGATATCATCCTTAGGTAATAAAAGTGGGGAGTGAGATAGTTGATGCATTAGTTATAATTTGCAAAATTCTCTAGATTCAGGGAAGCTTCCATTTGATTGTAAGATAGTGGGTGTAACTTTTTTCCCATACAAGGAGAGAGACAGAAGTCAGCAACTATAGCCGGTTAGCTTAACATTCGTAGGGGGAATTCCGGATGAAGGGCTTTTGCCTGAAACGTCTATTTTCCTGCTCCTCGGATGCTGCCTGACCAACTGTGCTTTTCCAGCACCACTCTGATCTAAACTAATGGTTTCCAGTATCTGCTGTCCTCACTTTTGCCTATTAGTAGGGGGAATATTTTACTGGAGAAGTTGCAACAGAGCAATCCGATTTAGGTTCAAGATAATGTAAATTTCCTTTTCAGAAAACATGTTTGACCAATTTATTGGAGTCCTGAAGCAATAACGTGCTGTGGATAATGGGGGTCCAGCGGATGTATTGTGCTTATAGATTTGTTAAGGTGCCACATTATATCATTGCAGAAAAGCTTATGGTGACTATATTGTTTTACAGTATGTTGTTATTATCTAGGAACTCAGAGTTGAAAGGGAAGGAAAAGATGGATTTTTGTTCAGTTCTGTGAAGGTGACATTTTTTCTTTAAAGGGGTCAGAAAGTCATTTTTGTGCAGTGAGTTTAAACATCTCCAAGAAAGCAGATAAGTTAAATGACCAGCTCTGTAAACGGGGAGTGCAGTGATGAAGTGTTTTAAATGGTGGAACTTGTATAACCATAGAAAGAGGTGGTCAGAGGCCAAAATGAGATTTCATTTTAGAAGTGGTTTCATTTTAGAAGCACTTTCATATCAGCAGAAGGTCAGTTAGTTGTGAGGGATCTTTTGGCGGAAAAGGACTGGCAAAAATCCTGGGTTTCTTTTCAGATTCAGTGGAGAGAGTCAGTAAGTTAGTCTGTCGATTAGTGTCTCCGCAAAAGACGTTAATGGAGAGTATCAGATTAGATTACTTACAGTGTGGAAACAGGCCCTTCGGCCCAACAAGTCCACACCGACCCGGTGAAGCGCAATCCACCCAGACCCCTTCTCCTACACCTAACACTACGGGCAATTTAACATGGCCAATTCACCCTAACCTGCACATCTTCGGACTGTGGGAGGAAACTGGAGCACCCAGAGGAAACCCATGCAGACATGGGGAGAATGTGCAAACTCCCCACAGTCAGTTGCCTGAGGCGGGAATTGAGCCCGCGTCTCTGGCACTGTGAGGCAGCAGTGCTAACCACTGTGCCACCATGCCGCCCATCTGGTGAATGTCTATAGGGGCTGAAAGAAACCTCAGTGGTTAAGAAAGAAATTTAGAGTTAAGAGAGAAGTAACATTTCCGTTTTTATTAATCATTCATGGAATGTGGGCATCATTGGTTGGGCCAGCATTTATTGCCCATTCCTAATTGCTGTGGGTTTGGAGTCATGTAGGCCACACCAGGTAAGGATGGCAGTTTCCTTCCCTAAAGGACATTAGTGACATAGATGGGTTTTTCCGACAATCGGTAATGGATTCATGGTCATCATTTAGATTCTTAATTCCAGATTTTTATTGAATTCAAGCTTCACCATCTGCTGTGGCAAGACTCCAACCAAGATCCCTGGAACAAACGGCAAGCAATTATGTCATTAGGTCAATGCGTCTCCTTGCCCAGGATCGAGAATCAGGAAAGAATATTGCTGGGAAAGCATTGAAGGATTCTTTTTATTGTTTTATGTTGAGATCTTTCTAAATTGTCATAGAAACAGCTTTTTTTTCCTTTTGTGTTAAACACTTACGTTCCTTTTGTTAAATTTACATTGGTGGCCTCGTGAATAAGTCCAATGACTGACCACCACAGTAACCAACATGCAAAAAGTAAAAATTATGATCTATCAAGCGCGTTTGCATTCAGGGATTTGACTTGTCCGGTCTCGCCATCACCAGGCATCATGATAAAACATTGGTTTGGATAGAGATTGTCTCCTGATGGTTGGACAAAGTCAGATGTCACACAACACCAGGTTATAATCCAACAGGTTTATTTGAAATCAAGTTTTCAGAGCGCTGCCCCTTTGTCAGGGGAAGTGTTCAATCCAGTCCAACACTGGCACCTTCACATCAGGAAGCAAAGTAGCCATTAAGGGGTCTCTTACCTGGTTTGCAAGATGTAGCAAGTGGTGTGCGCCGCAGGGATCCCTGCTGGGGCCTCAATTTATATAAATGACTTGCGTTAAGGGATTGTAGATGTGGTTGCTAAATTTGGAGATAACATAAAGGCAGGTAGAAATTATGTTGTGAAGAGGACATCAGGCTACAGCGGGCAATAGGTTCATTGGGGCAAAGGTCAGGCAAACGTCTACATTTTCTTTGTCAAAACTCCTCAGGATCTCTCCTTTCAATGAAGTCACCTCTTACTCTTAAATCCAGTGGATACAAGCCTAGCCTGCCCAACCTTTTCTCATAAGGCAACCCACTGTTTGCAGGTGTTAGTTTGATAAATCTTATCTCAGCTACTTCCAATGGATTTACATCATTCCTAAATAAATTGACGAGTATTGTCATTGTACTCAAGAAGTGGGTTTGCCAGTGCCCTGTATAATTGGGGCATAACCTCCCTACTTTTGTTTGTAATCTCCCTTGTGATAAATTATTACTTTCTTTTAGGCTTCCTAATTATTTGCTATTAACTGCAAACTAGCCTTTTGTGATTCATTGTGTCCAGAAGGCATTTGATGAGGTGTCACTTATTACACAAGACAAGAGCTCACTTATTGGGGTCATGGATTAGCATGGATTGAGGATTGGTTAACGCAGAGAAGACAGAGTCAGGATTAATGTGTCTTTTTCATGTTGGGAAGATTTAATTAGTGGAGTGCCACAAGGATCAGTCTGAGGCATCTCAATTATTTACTGTCTACATTAATGACTTGGAGGGGCAGAGTGTAATGTATTCAAATTTACTGCTGAAACAAAGTTGTAGGAAAGGTATGTTATGCTGAGGACATAAGGAGCCGAAAGGAGTTATAGACTGGGTGGCACGTTGTGTCAGTAATCAGCACTGCTGCAGGCTCTCTGCCTTTATTCCTGATGAAGGGCTTTTGCCCGAAACGTCAATTTCACTGCTCCTTGGATGCTGCCTGAACTGCTGTGCTCTTCCAGCACCACTAATCCAGAATCTGATTTCCAGCATCTGCAGTCATTGTTTTTACCTACTGCTGCCTCAGTGCCAGGGACCCGGGTTCAATCCCAGCCTCTGGGAACTGTCTGTGTGGAGTTTGCACGTTCTTCCCATGTCTGTGTGGATTTCCTCTGGGTGCTCCAGTTTCTTCCCATAGTCCAAAGGCGTGCAGGTTGGTTAGATTGGCCATTGTAAATTATCCATAGTCTTCACAGATGTGTATGTTAGCCATGGGAAACGCAGAGTTATAGAGTAAGGGGAGTGGCTATGGATGAGATGTTCAGAGGATTAGTGTGGACTCGATTGGGCTAAATGGTCTGCTTCCACACTGCAGGAAGTCTGCAATTCTAAACATGTTGATTGAATGGATAATAAAAATTGCTGGATGGAGTTTAATATAGGAAAGCATAAGGTGATTGACTGAGGAAGATTCCAAATGGAAACTATTATTGAGACATCAAAAAATGCAGCACAGAGGGATTGGAATGCTCTTGTGCATCAAACACAAAAGATGAGCATGCAACTAAAGGAAATAGTTGAGAAGGCAGATGGAATTCAGTTCTTTATTGTTAGGGAGTTGTTAAAAACTAATGATTTGGAGGCGCTGATGTTGGACTGGGGTGTACAAAGTTAGAAATCACACAACACCAGGTTATAGTCCAACAGGTTTAATTGGAAGCACTAGCTTTCGGAGCGCTGCTCCTTCATCTGGTGGTTGTGGAGAATAAGATTGTAAGACAAAATTTATAGCAGAAGTTTATAGTGTAATGTAACTAAAATTATATATTGGAAAAAACCTGGATTGTTTGTTAAGTCTCTCATCTTTTAGAATGACCATGTTGGTTTCAGTTCTTTCATATGTAAATCACAAAACTTTTCCTTTAAAAAGTTACATTCTCAAGTGACCTTTTAAGATTCAATGTATCTTTTTAAGAAAACTTAGGTACATTAGGAATATTTAAGTGACTGTTGGATAGAGACATGCAAGTTGGTACAATGGAGAGTTTGTAGGTTAGTCTGATCCTAGAGTAGGATAAAAGGCTAGCACAACATCGAGGGCCAAAGGGTCTGTACTGTGCTGTACTGTTCTATGTTCTAGATGGAAGTGATCATAGGTTCAGGATGTTCTATCTAAGCATCTTTGGTGAATTTCTGCAATGCAGCTTGCAGAGGGTAGACACTGCTCCAACTGAACATCAGTGTTGCATGAACAATATTTGTGGATGTGCTGCAAATCAAGTGGGTTGCTTTGTCCTGGATGGTGTCAAGCTTCTTGAGTGTTGTTAGAGCTGCCCCCATCCAGGCAAGTGGGGAGTATTCCACCACACTCCTGACTTGTGCCTTGTAGATGGTGGACAGGCTTTGGGGAGTCAGGAGGTGAGTTACTCATCACAGTATTCCTTGCTTCTGACTTGCTCTTGTAGGAACTGCATATACATGGCTAGTCCAGTTGAGTTTCTGGTCAATGGCAACTCCAAGGATGTTGATAGTGGAGGATTCAGTTATAGTAACACCTTTGAATGTCAAGGGACAATGGATAAGTTCTCTCTTTTTAGAGATGATAATTGCCCGTCATTTGTGTGGTGTGAATATTTACTTGTCACTTGTCAGCCCAAACCTGGACATTGTCCAAATCTTGCTGCATTTGGACATGGACTGCTGAGGAGTCATGAATGATGCTGAGCATTGTGCAATCATTGTCAACTGTCTATGATGGAGGGAAGGTCATTGAAGCATCTGAAGATGGTTGGGCCTAGGACACTACCCTGAGGAACTAGTGGCGTTTTGTGGTGCAGAGGTGGTGTCTCCACGTATGACATAGGAGGTAGAGGTTTAAATTGCTGTGTGTAATAACATCTTGAACAGGTTGATTAGCCTGATAGACCATTGCAGATATCTCGTAGAGTTGAGATGACTGACCTCCAACAACCACAACCATACTCCTTTGTTCCAAGTATGACTCCAACCAGTGAACAGTTACCCCAGTTCCCATTCTTTCCAGTTACATTAGGCCTCCTCGATGCCATACTCAGTCAAATGTGGCCTTGATGTTAATGGCAATCACCATTGCGTCATCTCTAGAATTCAGCTCCTCATTGTCGGGTAGATGCCAATGTTGTAAACATACTGGAACGACTTGGCTAGGGGAGGGCCAGGTTCTAGGGCACAAGTCTTCAATACTATTGCTGGAATTTTGTCAGATCCCATAGCCTTTACAGTATCTAGTGCCTCCAAATGTTTCTTGATGCCATGTGGCAAGAATTCAATTGACTGAAGACTGACATCTGTGATGCTGAGGACCTCTGGAGGAGGCTGATATGGATCATCCGCTTGGCACTTTGGTCTGAAGGTTGTTGTGAACGCCCCAACCTTATCTTTTGCACTGGAGTGCTGGGATCTTCCATCGTTGAGGATGGGGATATTTGTGGATTCTCCTTCTCCAGTGGATTGGTTAATTGTCCACCACCATTCACGACTGGGTGTGGCAGGACTGCAGAGATTAGATCTTATTCATTGGTTGTGGATTTTCTTTGCTCTGCCTGTCACTTGCTGTTTATGTTGTTTGGTGTCCAAGTAGTCCTGTTTGGTGGCTTCACCGTGTTGACATTCCCTGGTGCTGCTGGGAGAAAGTGAGGACTGCAGATGCTGGAGATCAGAGTCTAGATTAGAATGGTGCTGGAAAAGCACAGCCGGTCAGGCAGCATCCGCGGAGCAGGGGAATCGACGTTTCGGGCATAAGCCCTCCATCCTGGCATGCCCTACTGTACTCTCCATTGGAGTACTGTGTATAGTTCTGACTCCTGCATCTCAGGAATGGTTCCTGGTATTTGAGGCTGTGCAAAAGAGATTGCAGGAATCGGTCTCATCAGCCAATCAAGGGCTCTTATCAAGAACGATGGACAGATCAGGGCTTAATTCATCAGAATTTTAAAAACTAAGGTTATTGAAACTTACAAGATTCTGAAGGTGCTCAGCAGCGTAAATGTTGTGAAACTGTTTACATCAGTGCAGAAAACTCAAACTATGGAACATTGGTTATGGAATAAGGAGATAAATATTGAAATCTGAGATGTGAAGGAATTTCTTTTCCCAGAGTGAAGTGTATGTCTGGAATGCGTACCCCAGAGTTAGAGGCTAGATCTCTGAAAGTGTTTGAAGAGGAGGTTGATAGAGGTTTTGAAATATCCAGCAGCTAAAGGCTATGAAGAGTTAGCGTGAAAGAGGAATTAAGGCCAGGGGTAAATCAACCTGGATCTTACAGAATGGTGAGCCAGACTTGAGCTGAAATGGCCTATTCCTGCAAGTTTTTCTTATGTTTGTTGTCGACACCTCCTCATCTCGGAATTCAGGAATCCCGTAACGTGAATCGCAGGACCACCCACTACAGCAGAGACCCTTCAGTCTATTGAGTGTGCATCAACAAAAACTCCAAATTGACACCAGTCCCACTTTCTCACATTAGCCCCATAGACTTGAATGTTGTGACACTCCAGTACTTGTCATCCAAGTATTTTTAAAGGTTGTGAGGTTTTCTCCCTTAACTACCCTCCCACACAGTGCATCCAGACTCTCACCACCCTCTGGTGAAACTAAATTCCTTTGAAATCTCCAATTCTAGCCTCTCTTGTATCCCTCCAATTTTCAGTTACATTCACCCCTCAATTATTTAAAATTCTCATGAATTAAGTCCTAACCTGTTCAACCATTCTTGATACATTAGAATCATAGAATCGCTCCAGTGTGGAAACAGGCCCTTCAGCTAAGCAAGTGCACACCAACCCTCTGAAGAGTAACCCACCCAGAACCATTCCCCTACCCTATGTTTACCCCTGACTAATGCACCTAACCCACACCTCCCTGAGCACTATGGGCAATTTAGCATGGCCAATCCACCCTAATCTGCACACCTTTGGTTTGCGGGAGGAAACCAGAGCACTTGGAGGAAATCCACACAGACACGGGGAGAATGTGCAAACTCCACACAGACAGTGACCTGAGACTGGAATCAAACCCAGATCCCTGGCGCTGTGAGGCAGCGGTGCTAACCACTGGGCCACTCTGTCCCTTGATCCAAAGAGTCACCCTGGTGAATCAGGGTTCAAAGTGCCGGAGTTCTTCCCTAATCTGCTCTTCCCCATTTAGACTGACTTTTCATTCCAGATGATTTGTTAAACTGGATTCAGACTTCCCTGTCTGCTGTGGTTGGGATTTGAAGCCACATCTCCAGATCATTATCCTGTGTCTCTCGGCCAATAACAATAAAACTATACCACCACTCTGCTGTCCAAAATGATCCTGAAAGCATTTTATGAATTGGCAATCGAGGATACATTTACCCATCTGACTCAATCCCGTAATTATCATTTTGCCCCTTTCTGCCAAGCCCTCACTATTACATTCTCCCTGCCACATGTGGGAGCTGCTGAGTGGGTTACTGTTGGGGATCTGTACACAGCTCTTACATGTGACTTCTTACACTTAATTTCTCACCTCTACCCAAACCATTGAACTTAGGCCATCCCTTTGTGCTTTTACAATCATTAACTAACAGAACCACCCCTGCACCTTTCTCAAGCTTCCTATCCTTCATACATCTTGAAGGGCACAGCACATTTAGGTCCCAACCCCTATCACCCTGTAGCCCTGTCTCTGTTATAGCTACCAGAATGTATCATTTTTCATATTGAGTCCGGTAACGTTTTATCAGAACTGATGACGGTTCTAATGAAAAGTTGTCAGACTTGAAACGTTAACTCTGCTTTCTCTCTCTGCCAGACCTGCTGAGTTTTTCCAATTATTCCTGCTTTTTGTTTCAGATTTCCAGCGTCTGCAGTTCTTTGATGTTATTGTGTATTAGTTTGTTTCTGTTTGCTTTTTTCTGACTGTGAGGAACTCTCTGTTATTGTGCAGCAAATGTTAATGACCCTGGATCTCACTGTTCTCCAGGCTGCTGGAAGGGAGAGAATATGTAAAACCAAAAGGAAATTGAATCTGCGTTTCAAGACCATGAAAGCAGGAGAAGATGAAACTGGAACTTACTGGTTTCTCCTACAGAGAGCCAGCACAGACTTAAAGGGCAGAGTGGCTTTCCTCTCGGTTGTTAGGATTTGCACAGGAACCTAGAAACTAGGAGCAGGAGTAGGCCATTCAGCCCTTTTGAGCCTGCTCCCCCTTTCAATATGATCATGACTGACCATCCAACTCAGTCCTCTGTTCCCACTTACTCCCTTTTACCCAAAGAACTGTAACCTAATTCCTTCCTGAAAGCATTCAATGTTTTGGTCTCAATCACTTTCTGTGGCAGAGAATCCCACAGGATCCCCACTCTCTTTCCCAAGATCAATGCACAGGGACGGGGTTCTGCCCGGGGACGGAGTTCTGTGAGCTGGTGATTTGTTCCTTATCCGAATCTTGATGTAACCAGTAGGTTGTGAGAATGTCACCCAATAAAATGACGTTACACAGAGCCTGTCAACACTAAGTGCTCATTCTAACCATACCTGCCTTCTTAAATCCCTCGTTCTGAAGGTTACATGTAATTTGTGCATACAAACAGTCTATTATCCCAAATGGTTCCTGTTACTGTTAATGTTTCTCCCACCCTCTTCATGTCACCATTTCAGCTTGACCATATATTCTTTTCTCTTTTGTGTTTTTTCCCTTCAGTTTATCTCTGCTCTCCACCTCATATACTCCTTGTGCTGGTCACTCAGTTCCACTTTCTCAAAATTCTCTTGAGCTTAGTTCTTGGTTTCAATTTTGAAAGTCCCATCCTCATCTTCCAATCCATTGAAACCTCACGATGACCTCCAGCTTTAGCAGCCTCCACACTGTCATCCTGTGCTCTTCACCCATTCCCCTGACGTTATACACTCTGCATTGAAGGCCAGGGTCTTCAGCTTCCAGGATCCTAAGCTCTGGGATTCTTTGCAAGGTTTGTGAAGGTTTGTAGCTCAGGTTGAGGTTTAGGGTATGGGACAAACAGGAAGAAAGTTAGCCACCAGGATACACGAACACCAGCTAGCCACACGACCCTCTCTCCCTCTTAGCCCTACACACGGAGGAATAAAAACCACCATTTCGACTGGGGCAACACATCTATCCTGGGACAGGCTAAGCAAAGACATGCCAGAGAATTCCTAGAGGCCTGGCACTCCAATCACAATGTCATAAACAAACACATAGATCTAGAGGTCAGTGCGCCAGACTACCACTGCGCCCCCTTTATCCGCTGGCTTGATGGTGAGGTTGGGATTGGAGCAGAGGGATTGGAGGGCTGCGCATTGTGAGGGTGAGAGGTTGGAGTGGGGGAGGGAGGTAGACAGGTTGAGGCAGTTAATGTCCCAGCGGGAGTTGGAAATGAAGAGGTCGAGGGCAGGTAATAGGCCAGCGCGGGGTGTCCAGGTGGATGCAGTGTGTTGGAGGTGGGTGAAGGGGTCCTCGGAAGGTGGGCAGAAGAACTGATTGTGAAAGTAAGCTCGGAAGCGAAGGCGACAGAAGAATTGTTTGACGTTATGGCGTGTATTAAATTCATTGATGTGTGGACGGAGGGGGATGAAGGTGAGTCCTTTGCTGAGGACTGTTCATTCATCCTCAGTGAGGGGGAGGTCTGGGGGGATGGTGAAAACTCGGCAGGGCTGGGAGCTGGGAGCTGGTGTGGGTGTAGAGCTGGGAGTGGGGGCGGAACCTGTAACTGGAGTGGGTGTGATGGTGGGAGGAATGGGGGTGTGGGGATAGTGACAGTGGGGTCTGTGGGGGGCATGTCAGCAGAATGCAGGTGAGTGGCACTGGTGGAGGCGGAAGTGGTGGTGACCACGGCAGTAGGGGTGGCGGAAGTCACTGAGTATGTGGCATCAGCGATGATGTGAAGGGCGGAAGTGATGTCACATGTGATGCATGAGGAATATTGAGGGTGGAAGTGGTTGTGGGAGTGGCCATGATGGGGGCTGAAGTGACATCATCAATCAGCGTGGGATTGGCAGCTGCATCAGCCGCATGGCTAATGGCGTCTGAGTAGATTCCGAGGCCAGGGGAATCTTCTGGAATGTTTGAGGAGCGCTGGTTATGGAGGTGGGTAGATAAAAGTTTGTTGTACTTACAGTTTTTGATGTTTGAGATGGAATTGAAGTACTGTTTGTTGAAAGTACGAATTCTCCTGAGGATGTAGTACAGAGTGGGTCCTTTGAAATTCCGAGAGAGTGTGGCCCTCAGCTGAGGCAGGGCAGACTGCAGAGAGGTTAGGTGCTGGTGCATTGCTGCGAGCGTGGAGCGGAGGATCTTGAAGGAGAACTGTTGCTGGTGTTTTTGAATCTGTAGTCTGTACTGTTTGTCCTGTTCGCGTCCGAACTCTGCTGGTTTAAAGGTGGTCCGGAGTCCGCGTGGGATGAGAGGCAGGCACTGAGGAAGCAAATGTGGCTGTGGTAGCAAGTTTGTTTCATGACATGGTTGAAGAGCTTCAGCGCAGAGGAAATGACCTGGGAATTTCCTGATGAAGGGCTTTTGCCCGAAACGTCGATTTCGAAGCTCCTTGGCTGCTGCCTGAATTGCTGTGCTCTTCCAGCACCACTAATCCAGAATCTGGTTTCCAGCATCTGCAGTCATTGTTTTTACCACATAGATCTTGATACCATCTATCAACCCCTCAGAAAACTAACAGGAAATGACATCACCACAAACCCCAGGAACCCCATCCAGGACAAACATATAAATAGAAAGCGGGAGACAACAGCTTCGCTTCACTTGGAGGTCACCACTGATGATGTTACCTGGCCAGGTAATGAAACGTCTGGATATCAAACCTACAGCTCAGCGAGCAAACCTACACCCTCTGGAATTCTTTCCCTAAACATCTACTCCTTCACATTTATGTCCCAAGGTATTTGCAAAAGTGATTATTGGTTTTGATTTTACAGCAGGAGATATTAAAACGTGACAAAAAGCATCGTAGCGTCATTCGGCACAGAAACAGACCCTTCAGCCCAACTAGTCCATGTTGACCATAATCCCCAAACTAAACTTGACCCATCTGCCTGCTCCTGGTCCATATCTCTCCAAACATTTCTTATTCATATACATACCCAAATGTCTTTTAAATGTTGTAACTATATCCATATCCACCACTTCCTCTGGAAGTTCAGTCCACACATGAGCCACCCTCTGTGTAAAAAGACTGCCTCTTGTGTCTTTTTAAAATCTTTCCTTTCTCACTTTAAAAATATGCCACCTACTCATGAAATCCCCCAACCTAGGCAAAAGACCTTTGCTATTCACCCTACCTGTGCCCCTCATGATTTTATAAAACTCTGTAAGATCACCTCTCGACCTCCTACACTCCAGTGAAAAACGCACCAGCCTATCTTTAAAACACAAACCCTCCATTCTCTGCAATCTCTTCGGAACCCTCTCCAGTTTAACAATATCCTTCCTATGACCAGAACTGGACACAGTATTCCAGAAGAGACCTCGCTAATGTCCTCTACACTCTCAACATGACGTCCTGATTCCTATACTCAAAGAATATCTGTTGTAAGGAGTGTTCTGAAGGAGGCAGGAGGAGGGCGGGATGGTTTTTAGGGAATGGTTTGGATGTTGGGGGGGAAGTGCTCTGCAGCTGGAGTTCTATGTAGATGTGCAACAGTTCACAATTCCACGGAATCTAATGTGGGAAATTCCCTCTCCCTGAAGAGGAACAGCTGTAAATGGCAGAATCTCAGCCGCACACAATCCCCTGGGCAATAGTTCTGTTACAATGGATGTTGTATTCTGACAAAATGAACATCAGAGAATCTCAAGTCAATTCAAATGTGGGAGAGAAAGAAATAACTGCATCATACCCCAACACCACAAACTCAGTGAGTTCATCATACTTTTAAAAAATTTACTGATGGGGTGTAGGCGCGGGTCCAGCATTTACTGCCCGTCCCTAGTTGCCCCCTTGAGAAGGTGGGGGTGAACTATTGCAGTCCATGTACTGTAGGTAGACCCACAATACCCTGAGGGAGGGTGGGAGCTGTTAAATTGATGAGGGAAAGGTATCAATGGTACTCCAGTCACAAAATCCTGCTTCTTTAATGTTTACTGAGATGGTGGCGTGAGATAGTAATGTCACTGGGCTAGCAACCAGGGATTCAAGAGATATGGGTTCAACTCTAACCCAAGCAGACAGTGAAATTTGAATTACATTTTTAAAAATAATTAAAAATAATTGTCGTAAAAAAAACCTATCTGGTTCACTAATGTCCTTTAGAGAGGGAAATCTGCCGTCCTTACCCAGCCTGGTCCACATGTGACTCTAGACCCACAGCAATGTGGTTGACCCTTAACCCAGTTAGGGCCAGGCATAACTGCTGGCCTATACTGGCACACCGATACCCTGTGAATTAATAAAAAACAATATCTTAATGGCCTAGATTTGGATGTACAGGGCTGCAAAAGATGGAGTTATTGTGAAGTGGGAGGTGGATAGTGACAGATTTCAGACGAACATAAACAGGCTCGTGTAACGGCCAGGAACATGGCAATTGGAATGAAACTCTGGCAAATGTCTCCTGTTACTCCTCATGGAATCCCTTTAGTGTAGAAGTAGGCCAATCCATACTGACCCCGTGAAGAGCATCCCACCCAGACCCACCCCCTTACCCTACCCCTGTTTGCAATGGTGAACTCACCTAGGCTGCACATCCCTGGACACTACGGGGCAATGGAGCAGGCCCAGGACCTGCATGTCATCAGCAGATGGGAGGGGGAAGTTAAAGTGTTCAGCCATGGAGCAGTGGGGTTGATGCCCATGGCTGAACACTTCAACTCCCCCTCCCACTCAACCAAGGACATGCAGGTCCTGGGCCTCCTCCACCACCACTCCCTCACCACCCGACACCTGGAGGAAGAACGCTTCATCTTCCACCTCAGGACCCTCCAAACCCAGGGCATCAATGTAGATTTCACCAGTTTCCTCATTTCCCCTCCCCCCACCTTACCCCAGCTCC
>NC_057713.1:4610101-4617470 GCF_004010195.1 Chiloscyllium plagiosum
ACTAGCACTCCCAGATGCCTTTGTACTTTGGCTTTATGAATTTTCTCACCATTTAGAAAGTAGTCCATGCTTGTATTCTTTTTTCCAAAGTGCAAGACCTCGCATTTGCTCACATTGAATTCCATCAGCCATTTCCTGGACCACTCTCCCAAACTGTCTAGATCTTTCTGCAGCATCCCCACTTTCTCAGTACTACCTGCCGTCCACCTAACTTCAAATCATCGGCAAACTTCGCTAGAATAATGGGCTTTTGCGCGTAAAGTCAATTCTCCTGCTCCTCGGATGCTGCCTGACCTGTGCTTTTCCAGCAACACACTCTTGCCTCCAATGCCAGTTCATTATTCCTTAGATAAGGAGCCTGATACTGTTTGGAGTAATCCAGCTGTGGTCTGACCACTGTCTGTTATGAGGAAAGGCTGAGCCTGTGTCCTCTGCGGTTCAGGAGAGTTAGAGGTGACTGAAATGAAGCATCCAAGATCCTGAGGGGACTTGACTGTGTGGAGGTGTCCTTTTGTGGGAGAGACTAGAACTGGAGGTCAGCGTTTGCAAATAAGGGGCACCCATTTAAAACCGAGATGAGGAAACACTTTTTCTCTCAGAGGGTTGAGAGTCTTAGGAATTCCCTTCCTCAAAAGGCAGTGGATACAGAATCTTTAAGGCATACATCGATTCTTGGTTTCCAAGGGGATAAAAGATTATCGGGGATATGTGAGAATGTCAAATTGAAGTTAAAATCAGGTCAGTCATGAAGTTATTGAATCATGTAGCAGGTATGAAGGGCTGTGTGGTCTACTCTTGCTCCTTGTTTGTGCAATTTGATTAGTTCTGTAGACTGTGGCTGTGCCCTCAATTGGATAGACCACCCAACATCAGCTGAGGCACACCCTGCTCAGTCAGTCCCACACAGCCCTTCTCACGAACATCTGGGGACTTGTGGTGAGGATGGGAGAGCTGAGCAGTTAATCAACAGAGTTACACCAGCGTATTCATGGGACTGTATCTTATACACACTGTCTTAGTCACCACCATTGCCATCCCTTGGTATGCCTTGTCCCAGTGTTGGACTGGGAGAGAGAACACAGCAGAGTTCACCAAGAGTCAGTATTAATGACAAGACTGTGTATGTGAGTGTGTGTGAGAGAGAGAGAGAGAGAGGGAGAATGATTGTGTGTGTAGAGCACAATTCAAGGTGTTGTGTGAGGAGAATAATGATAATTATCAAGGGGATGTAACCAGTTAAAAGATAAAGTCACCATAGTCTTACCAGACCATACTCGGAAGTCACTTGACACCAGGTTATACTATAACCTGATGTCATGTGACTTTTGACTTTGTCCAGTCCAGTCCAACACTGATATCTCCAGATCATAGTTACCAGACCTTAGAGAGAGAGAGAGTTGGTGGTGAGTTTAACCTGAGGGTGACATGGATAGAGGATTGGCTGACTGGCAGAGAATGGGGATAAAAGGGTCTTTTTCAGGATAGCAACCAGTGACTAGGAGAGTTCCACAGGGGTCAGTGTTGGGACCACAACTATTCACATTATATATTAACGATCTGGATGAAGGAACAAATAAAGCTTCTGATTCTGTATTGTATAAATTCTGTCGTGTTTCGCTTGTTTTAAAGGTTTAAATTCTATTATGTTGCTATGTTGCATCTCTACTGCTTGCTGTGAATTTTTTGCCCATATTGTATTTAAAATGCTGACTCTCCCCCCCCCGCCCCCCACAGAAAACCTGGCACTCTGCGGCATGGCTGGCAGAGTTTCCGCACTTCTTTCTGAGTTAAATTGTTTTCTTTCCTGCTTTTCACAGCCGAAATGTAACGCACATCTCTCTCCCCAATTTTACAAATGGACTTCTGTGGCTGGGGGCCTTAATAGCTCTCCTGCCAAAACTCAGAGACGGTGAGGGCTGCAGATGCTGGAAGTCAGAGTTAATAGACGTGAAGCTAGAAAAGCACAGCAGGTCAGAGAGTATCCGAGGGGCAGGAGAGTCGATGTTACATGCTGAAACCCTTGGATGCTGTGCTTGTCCAGCCAAAACTATAGTTTAAATTTGTTATTTCCAAATTGTGTCAAAATTTTTAAGTTCGTATAACACTCATTGCACTCCACCTTCTAGGTCTTTCAAGTTGCTGTTTTGTCAATGTAGATCGGCTGGCAAAGTTCCTGATTCTACAGCCTCAGTTTAAATTAATTGCTGTGGGAACCTCTGACAGTGTGCCTCTCCCTATGGTGGCAATGTCTCTGTAACTGGTGAGTGCTCCTTCTCACCTCTCTGCTCTCCAGCCTTATTCTTTACACTGTTTATCTAACATTTTCTCCCTTACCTACAGTGATTTTAAAATTTATTTCTGGAGCTCAGGAACAGTGAATTACCAGGTGAACCTGGCTCAGGACTGTCGGTTCTTCCCTTAGGATTCTGTCTGTGCCAAGTGTCGCTAGTTCTTTCACTCTGTTCCTAATCCACTCTGTCTCTCCTGTGCCTCTTACCAGCCAGACTTCATCCTGGGTACTGCTTTTGCGTTAGGGTTCATTCCTCAAGATCTGTTTCTCTGCTTGTAGATGCAGAACGGCTGCTATACTGTTCTTCAAGTGATAAACTCACATATCTTTGAAATGTCCTGGGCCATTTTTTTATTTTATTATTGTTACCTTGAGATACTTAAACAATGATGCCTGCTGCTAATTGCCACGTTATATGGCTTGGGGACAACTACTCGCAGCTTCTGATGGGTGTAAGATGTAGTCGAGAGATTGGTGCTGGCAAAGCACAGCAGGTCAGGCAGCATCCGAGGAGCAGGAGAATTGGCTCATGCCCGAAACGTCAATTCTCCTGCCCTTCAGATGCTGCCTGACCTGCTGTGCTTTTCCAGCAACACACTCTCAACTCTGATCTCCAGCATCTGCAGTCCTCAGTTTCTCCTCCTGGGTATAAGGTGTAGTCAACATGGTCACAAATCTAATGGTCTGTTTGGTTATAGTGGAAGAGGATGAACGAATAATAAGTCTTAACAAGAGGCAGTTGCCTGAACAACAGGATGTAAGTTATTGTGTGAGTGGATATAAGTAACATCGGCCAGTTAGGTATAGTCACTCAGATACTTTACGGCACATGGGACCCCATTGCAGTTGACAGTGTTGACTTCTCAAATCATCACCCAGGAGCTGATGTCATCATCAGATTAACCCCTGGTACTGTACCCCAACATTGACCCTTCCAGAGCCAGTGTCTGATATCACACACTGTGCCAAAGCACTTTACAACCTCGGAAGTACTTTTGACAGATCACCACTGTCTTAAAGTGGAAAATGCGAGAGCTCATTTGTGCTCAGCAAGCTCCCATAAACAGAAATGTGCTGTGCCATGGTGCAGGCTGGACAGGCAAAAACTCTCTTGTTCTTCAAATAGTGCTGTTGAGTATTTAATTTCAAATCTGATAGGGTCTGGTGTAATGTCTTACCTGAAAGACGATACCACTGACAATGGAGCAGTCTCTCTATACACTGGGAGTGACAGTCTGGATTTCTGTGCTGTAGTCTCCAGGGTGACTCTTTTGAGCCCCTGATGTTCTGAATCAGAGCTCTGAGTGCTGCCTGTAGACTCTGAAATGATCCCAGCTCAGCTGCTCTCCAATGACCTATATCCATATTCTTGGTTTCTAATTTAAATTTAGATATCACATTTGCTGCTTTTGCTTTTGCAGAAACTGTTCTGTGAGTTATACCATCGGGACCATCTTCACCTGAAGAAATTAATACTCCCAAGAACAAATTAGCTTTCTAAAAAATGGCTCAGTGGTTAGCACTGCTACCTCATAGCGCTAGGGACCTGAGTTCAATTCCAGCCTCAATTAATTGTCTGCGTGGAGTTTGCACATTCTCCCCGTGTCTGAATGGGTTTTCTCTGGGTGCTCTGGTTTCCTCCCACAGTCCAGTGATGTGTGGGTTAGGTGGACTGGCCGTGCTAAAGTGTCCAGGAATGTGCAGGCTAAGTGGGTTAGCCATTGGAAATGCAGGGTTACAGGAATAGGGTGGGGTGGTGGGTCTGGCTGGGATACTCTTCAGCGGGTTGGTGCAGACTCGATGAGCTGAATGGTCTCTTTCCGCACCCGTAGGAATTCCATGCATTTGAGTGTCTCTGGCAAGGTCAGCAATAATTGTCCATCCCTAATTGTCTAACTCAGCGGCTTGCTGGGCTTTCTGGGGTAGTTAAGAGTAAGCCATATTGCACTGGGTCTGGAGTCACATGGAGACCAGACCCAGTAAGGGCAGCAGGTTTCCTTCCCAAAAGGACACTAATGAACCAGATGGGGTTTTAATTTATGGTTGATAGGGTCACCATCAGGAAGACGAGTTTTGAATTACAGATTTGTTAATTGAGTTTGAATTCCACCAGTTGGCATGGGATTTGAACCCTCTTGCCCAGAGAACTGGCCTGGGTCTCTGGATTACTAACATTGCCACCAGTGACCAGCTTCCTGTATAAGACAAGGACTATTGACATTTCTTAGAAGCAAACCACTTCCATCCATCCTAACAATTGTTTTGAAGGAATTACAAAGCAGAGAGCTAAGGTATTGATTGGCAGGTGAGGCTATTGGGCTGGACAGGGAGCTATAATAAGATCGATGGAAATCATGAGGATGTAGGTGCTCACACGAATCTGACATCGTAGGAGAGTAGACACCAGTCATGAATGAGCACGTAGAAATGGAGGTCTTAGACACTGCACTAGAGCCCCTCCTATGTACAGTAATAAATAAAGGAGTGTTACTGCACATAACCAGAAGTTAAAAAATCTGTACAACCTGTGAATGGTGTGTGTTAGTCCACATTGTCTTGCACAGAGCTCCAGTACAACTGATACATTCATTTCCAAATGTTCACTCGTTTCTTTACTGAGTTTTTGTTTCCTCGAGGTAAGGAATTGAAGAGTTTTTACTTAGAGTTAAGCAAGGATATGCCTCAGAACCAGTGAGTACATAGTTAGCTGGTGGCTCAGTGGTTAGTACTGCTGCCTCACAGCACCAGGGACCCGGGTTCAATTCCCGCCTCGGGCAGCTGTGTGGAGTTTGCACATTCTCCCTGTGTTTGTGTGGGTTTCCTTTGGGTGATCTAGTTTCCTCACGCAGTCCAAAGATGTGCAGGTTAGGGTGGATTGGCCATGCTAAACTGCCCAGAGAGTTCAGGTTTGTGTAGGCTAGGTGGATTAGCCATGGGAAAAACATGGCTCTCAAATAGGGGGTTAGGTCTGGGTCAGTGCAGACTTGATGGGCTGAATGGCCTGTAAGGATTCCACGCTGTAAGGATTCTATGATTCTATACCCACAGCTCAAGATACTCCAGACAGTATCTCAATGGGCAGATAGTGGTATTGGCTTAAAACACAGGATAAAGCAGGTGGGCAAATGGACTTGCCGATATAATGAGATCAGCCGTGACTTGTGAAATGGTGGAGCATTCCCAAGGGGCTGAATGGCCTACTCCTGCTCTTAATTTATTTGTTCAGTTATTCAAACAAAAGTTAGAATAGATAAAGTTGCAAAGGGGATGCAAGCAGTTTACAGAGAAATATTGATAGGTTAAGTAAGTGGGCAAAAGGTTGGCAGTGCTGAATAATGTGGGAAAAAGCAAAGTTCGGTCTGGAAGAGAGAACAAAAGAACAGAATATTATTTAAATGGAGAAAACCTGCAGAAAGCTGCAGCACAAAGGGACCTGGGGGAGACTTGTACACAAAACACAGCAAGCGAGCACACTGGGGCAGCAGGTCCTCAGGAAGGCTAATGGAATGTTGGTCCTTATCTCAAGAGGGTTGGAATGTAAAAGTAGAGAAGTCTTACTACAACTGGAGAAGGTGCTGGGGAGATCACATCTGGAATGCTGTGAACAGTTTTGGATCCTTTGTCGAAGGAAAGATAGACTGACATTGGAGACAGTTTGGAAAATGTTCACTCGGCTGATCCCAGGAATGGAGGGACAGTCTTATAAGGAGACGTTGAGTGAATTTGACCTGTACGCACTGAAATATCAAAGAATAAGACACAACTTTACTGAAACATTGCAAATTCTTAGGGGACTTGACAGGGTAGATGTGGAAAAGCTGTTTCCCCTTGACCAGAGCATGTATTCTCAGAGTTAGACAGAAATGAGGAGGAATTTCTTCTCTCAGAGGGGAGTGAATGTGTGGAATTCTTTACTGCAGAGGGCTGTCAAGGCTGAGTCGTTGAGTATATTCAAGGCTGAGACAGACAGATTTTTAATCAGGAAAGGGAATTGAATTGAATTGAATTGATTGTCACGTGTACCGAGGCACAGTGAAAAGCTTTGTCTTGTGAGCAATACAGGCAGATCACAGAGTTAAATAGCATAGATAGTAAATACTAGGTAAACAGCGGCAAAAACAAAAACACAGGGACAGGTGAATGTTCAGAGTTTGTGAGTCCATTCAGTATTCTAACAACAGTAGGGTAGAAACTGTTACGAAACCGGCTGGTGCATGTATTCAGGCGTCTGTACCTTCTCCCTGATGGTAGAGTCATAGAGTATGCACTTAAGAAATTCCTCTTCATCTAAACCTTTAACACTATGGCAACCCCAGTCTATGTTTGGAAAGTTAAAATCCACAACCATAACTACCCTATTATTCTCACAGATAGCTGAGATCTCCTTACAAGTTTGTTTCTCAATTTCCCTCTGACTATTAGGAGGGGGTCTATAATACAATCCCAATAAGGTGATCATCCCTTTCTTATTTCTCAGTTCCACCCAAATAACCTCCCTGGATGTATTTCCGGGAATATCCTTCCTCAGCACAGCTGTAATGCTATCCCTTATCAAAAATACCACTCCCCCTCCTCTCTTGCCTCCCTTTCTATCCTTCCTGTAGCATTTGTATCCTGGAACATTAAGCTGCCAGTCCCACACACAAACCCCCGCCCTCCCCCACCTTACTAGTTTAAATCCTCCCAAGCAGTTCTAGCAAATTTCCCTGCCAGTATATTAGTCCCTTTCAATTTAGGTGAAATCCATCCTTCTTGTAAAGGTCACTTCTACCCCAGAAGAGATTCCAATGATCCAAAAATGTGAATCCTTCTCCCCAACACCAGCTCCTCAGCCATGCATTATCTGCTCTATCCTCCTATTCCTGCCCTCACTAGCTCGTAGCACTGGGAGTAATCCAGATATTACTATCCTTGAGGACCTCCTGTTTAAATTCCTGCCTAACTCTCTGTAATCTCCCTTCAGAGTCTCAACCTTTTCCCTTCCTATATCGTTGGTTCCAATGTGGACAATGACCTCTTGCTGGCCCCTCTCCCCCGTGAGAACATTCTGCACCCTCTCTGAGACATCCTTGATCCTGG
>NC_057713.1:4617520-4636541 GCF_004010195.1 Chiloscyllium plagiosum
CCCCTACATTTTCCAAAATAGCATACCTGTTTGAAATAGGTACATCCACAAAAGACTCCTGCACTAGCTGCCTACCTCTCTTACCCTTCCTGGAGTTAACCCATCTATGTGACTGGATCTGAGATTTTCCCCCCTTCCTATAACTGCCATCCATCACATACTGTTGCTGTTGCAAATTCCTCATCGCTTCTATCGGTCTCTCCAACCAATCCACTCGATTTGATAAGATTCACATCCAACAGCATTTATGGCCGATGTAATCCGCAGTAACCCTTAAACTCTCTTTAAACTCCCACATCTGACAAGAAGTACATATCACTGCAAAGGCCATTTTTGCTCCTTCACAATCTACAGACTCAGAAAATAACACGTTTTATTCCTCTACAAACACTGCCCCAGGTTAAATTAATAGCTATGGCTTATATTTTAAGTTTAATCAAGACACTTATCTCCAAAAACATAAAATCAAGAAAGAACCCATTGTACTCACTAATACAGCCTTTCTCTTGGACAGACTTAAAACAACAATTAACTTATCTGATTCTGTGTTGTGAACTTTGCCCAAACCAGTTTCTCCAAGATTAGTTGTGAAATTCACTGTTTATTAATTTTCCCAGATGCACGCCGACGTCCAGCGACACATGAATTCAAAAACAGCAAAGGCAGTAACTATGCAGGTTTTCTCTCTCTCTCTCTCTCCCTCTCTCTCCCCCCTGCACTGTCCTCACCATGTGCTTCCTTTGTCTGCTCTTCTCCCCTTTAAAACTGCTGTGGTTTTGACTTTTTTTTTGTAGAGAAGCATTTCCAAGGGTGGGATGGATCTTTGAGAATGCTGGCGGCCTTTCCTTGACAGCGGGCCTGGTAGATGGATTTTATAGATGGGAGGTTGGCCTTTGTGATTGTCCGGGCCGAGTTCACCACTCTCTGTAACCGTCTCTGATCTTGAATGGTACAGTTGCCATACCAGGTAGTGATACATCCAGACAGAATGCTCTCGATGGTGCACTTATAAAAGTTGGCGAGGGGATTCACCGTCATGTCAAGTATGAGGACAAGGCAGGAAAGTGGAGTTGGGGATTATCAGATCAGCTGTGATTTCATTGAATGGTGGAGTCGACTCGATGGGCTGAATGGTCTACTTCATCTCACTTAACCGATGGCCTCAGTTTAACATTTCACCCTCCAACAGTGTAGCACTCCCTTAATGCTTCATGAAGGTGCATCAGCCTAAGGGGTTATACTCTGTTTAGTTCAGGTCAGAGTGGTGCTGGAAAAGCACAGCAGGTCAGGCAGCATCCGGGGAGCAGGAAAATCGATGTTTCGGGCAAAAGCCCTTCATCAGGAATACACCTCCATAATCAAGTGGGCTGCTTTGTCCTGGGAGGAGTCAGGCAAGTGGAGACCCTTTCATCAAATCCCTGACAAATGCCTTGCAAAAGCCCTTCATCAGGAATAGAGGCAGGAGGCCTCCAGAGTGGAGAGATAAATGGGGGGATGGGGGCATGGAGATGGGGAGAAGGTAGCAAAGAGTACAATAGGTGAATCTTCAACCATGTCCTGAAACAGACTCGCTACCACAGCCACATTTGATTCCTCAGTGCCTGCCTTCGTAACCAACTCATCCCACATGGACTCTGGGCTACATTCAACCCAACACAGTTCGGACCCGATCAGGACAAACAGTACAGACTACAGATTCAAAACCACCAGAAACAATTCTCCTTTAGGATCCTCCGCTCCACGCTTGCAGCAATGCGCCGGCACCTAACCTCTCTACAGTCAACCCTGCCTCAGCTGAGGACCATACACTTTCAGAACTGCAAAGGACCCAATCTGTACTATATTCTAAGAAGAATTCATACTCTCAACAAGCAGTATTTCAACGCCATCTCAAAGATCAAAAACTGTAAGTACAATAAACTTTTACACACCCACCTCCATAACCAGCGCTCCTCAAACATTCCAGAAGATTCCCCCGGCCTCTGGAACTGCTCGGATGCTATTAGCCATGTGGCTGGTACAGCTGCCACCCCCACGGTGATGGTAGTTCAGTCATGGGATGTCGGCGTCACTGGCCGTGCCGGCAATTATTGCCTGTGCCTGGTTGCTGCGTACCTCCATCACCACCTGTCTGTGGTGAGGGGGACCTGAACCCACATCATTCCGGGCACTGAATCCAGATGGTGGGAAGATTTGCTGTGTTTGTGGCTTATCTCCATCTGGAGGCCAGACCGATTGTTCTGGAATCGCCAGGGAGGGATCCTTTCAGATTGGGTGTCTTCAGGATATTTGTTGTGTCGGGGATTTGCTTTGGTGGTGTTTCAGGTGCAGCTATTCACTGAGAGGGGTTAGTTTTCCTGATGTTACTTGCTAAATTCTGTAAACCTGCTTTGAGCTTTTGCAAGCAGCTCGGATTTTCTGGTTGTCTTTCATGCTGACTTGTGCATCTCTTTGTTTAATTCAGAATTTCTTACACATCCCTAATTGGGTGATTAAGTGTCAACCCTATTACTGTGGGTCTGGAGTCACATGTCAGCCAGACCAGGTAAGGGTGACAGATCCCTTTACCTAAAGGGCATGACTGAACCCAATGGGTTTTTCCCCTAACAATTGTTTCATGGTCAATATTAGACTCTGCCTTGGTAGGATTTGAACCAAGGTCCCCAGAGCATTAGCTGGGTCTCAGAATTAACAGTTTCATGATAACACCACTGGGCCATCCTTTCTGCCTGACATTCTGAGGCTGGTTACCTGATGCCCTTAAATGAAGATAAATTCTTAGTGTCGAAACAGAATTATCTTGTATTAAATGAGATTTTAAAAGAAACTGGGACAAAATGTGATTTGGAGATGCTGGTGTTGGACTGGGGTGGACAAAGCTAGAAATCACATGCAACACCAGGTTATTGTCCAACAGGGTTATTTGGAAGCACCTTGGACACACAACCACCTGATGAAGGAATGGCGCTCCGAAAGCTAGTGCTTTCAGATAACCCTGTTGGATTATAACCTGGTGTTGTGTGATTTCTAACTTGGGACAAAATGCACCCCCTGAAAGCCACAGTATTGTCACACCTCACATGGAGGTGGGGGGCAGTCCCTCTCAAAACTGGACATGAGCCATATGTACCTGCAACTGTGGTTAGATGAGGATTCCCAGAAACACTCTACAATTAATACCCATAAGGGTTTGTACCAATATACGAGGCTGCTATTTGGAGTATTATTAGTTTGTGCAATCTTTTAGTGGATGATGGAGAACATATTACAAGGTCTACTTCAGGTCGTCGTTGATGATATGCTAATAACAGAGGAACAATAAGGAGCACTTAGAGAACTTAGGGCCAGGTGAATTGGCCAGGCTAAATTGCCCGTAGTGTTAGGTTAAAGGGGTAAATGTAGGAGTATGGGTGGGTTGCGCTTCGGCGGGTCGGTGTGGACTTGTTGGGCCGAAGGGCCTGTTTCCACACTGTAAGTAATCTAATCTAATCTAATCTAACTTGAACATAGTCCTTAGATGTTTCTCCCAGGTTGACACGTGCCTTAGTAAGAGGCAGTGAGAGCAGACTGAAGTTTAGATTGAATTATGGGAACAGTTGTGGAAGACAAAACAATTCCTGCTTCCCCGCTTTGGAAAATGCATAACTAATAATGTCATAAAGTAAGACTCTCTGATTGCTCACACAATTTTATAACCTTGTGTAATGCAATATGTAACCTCACCACAACTCCCAGCATCCTTTGTTAAGGGAGCTGAAATGTTACTAGCATTGGCTGGAATGCAGATTTGATGTTCCAGATCAGACCAGCCATGATTTGTTGAATGGTGGAGCAGGACAAAGGGGCTGAATGGCCTATTCCTGCTCCTCATTCACGAGGTAGTAAATTGGACTAAAAATCCAAGTGATTTCTTTGGCACTTTAACCTGGCAAATGGTGATTCCATCATCTGCAAGTTCCCCTCCAAGCCACTCACCATCCTGATTTTGAAATATATCCCTGTTCCTTCATTGTCGCTGGGTCAGAATCCTAGAATTCCCTCCCTAAGGGCATTGTGGGTCTACCTACAGCACATGGACTGCAGCGGTCCAGGAAGGCAGCTCACCCCCACTATCGTAGAAAGTGCTCAGCGACGGTGGGTGGAGGGAGTAGATGCTTGTGGATGTAGTTAGAGACAGAAAAACTGCAGATGCTGGAATCCAAGGTAGACGAGCAGAAAAACACAGCAAGCCAGGCAGCATCAGGAGGTGGCAAAGTCAAAGTTTTGGGTGTAAACCTCTGAGGATGTGGTGCCAATCAGGCAGTCTGCTTTGTCCTGGGTGGTGTTGAGCTTCTTGAGTGTTGTTGGGGCTGCACCTATCCAGGCCTTTGCATCAGTTGAAGTTCAGTGATGATGTTACTGAACAAGTAATCCAAAGGTTCAGGCCGATGCCATGAGGATAGGTTCAAATCCCACCCTAGCACTGTGTAAAACATAACTTCTCTCTGGAATATAGAGTTAGTTTCTGTAATGACCACTGTTGGGCCCTGAACCATATGGATTCTGGCAGGAATTTGGGAAAATCAAGTGAGGCCCATCTCGATGCCTACTTCTGCTTCTCTGTCTCCTGGTCTTACCTCGATGGACATCAATAGACAATAGGTGCAGGAGTAGGCCATTCAGCCCTTCAAGCCTGCACCGCCATTCAATATAATCTGATCATTCCTAATCAGTATCCTGTTCCTGCCTTATCTCCATAACCCTTGATTCCACTGTCTTTGAGATCTCTATCCAACTCCTCCTTAAATGAATCCAGAGACTGTGCCTCCACTGCCCTCTGGGGCAGAGCATTCCACACAGCCACCACTCTCTGGGTGAAGAAGTTTCTCCTGAGCTCTGTCCTAAATGGTCTACCCCGTATTTTTAAGCTGTGTCCCAAATTTGGAGACCAGAACTGCACACAGTATTCCAGGTGCGGTCTCACCAGGGCCCTGTACAGCTGCAGAAGCACCTCTTTGCTTCTATACTCAATTCCTCTTGTTATGAAGGCCAGCATGCTATTAGCCTTCTTCACTACCTGCTGTACCTGCATGCTTGCCTTCATTGACTGGTGTACAAGAACACCCAGATCTCTCTGTACTGCCCCTTTACATAAATTGATTCCACAGTCAGCCAACGTCTGGTAAGACACTTGCTGTGCGTCTGGAGTCACATGTCGAGCCAGACCAGGTAAGGATAGCAGATTTCCCTCCCTGAAGAGCATGGGTGAACCAGATGGGATTTTACAACAAGTGATAGTTTCATGAGGCTGACTGACTGTTACAAATTAAAGGAGGCCATTTAGCCCACCTTACCTATGAAAGCAGGCACTGCCTGAGAGTGTAATGGAGACGGGCATTTGAAAGGGAACCGGAGAAACATTGAAAAAGGAGAAAAAAGAGGTTACAACACCACAAGGAAAGGGTGGCAGGTTTGGGACTAACTCCTGAAGGGGACCAGGATGAACAGAAGGGAAGAATGGCCTCCCTTCAGAGGTACAAGCATTCCGTAGCTTTCCATCTCCTCCCTGTTCAGGAATCCTCCTTACGCACCTCTGAACAATTTTTCTCACCACCCCCACCCCCCCACCCATGATGAGCCTAACTCCATTTTTACTGCTGGAGCAGGTGGGTCTCGAGCCCGGAGCCTTCTGGATCAGAGGCAGGGACACTACCACTGTACCACAAAGGCTCCTGCAAGCATTCGTAATGCAATTCTTGAGCTTTTCACCCAATGTAATACTTTAACTGCTCAAACTGTGCTGGCTTTTCTACTAGAATTCCGGTGAAACGAGAGCAGCAGGTGGTTAGGCCCAAGAGGCAAAAGGGAATAAAAAGGAAGGTATGATCTCTCAGCCCCTGCATCATATCAGTTTTATTTCCACTGACACAGCCCTTCCTGTGGATTGTACATTCCTTCACAGGTGGGAATAGAAATGGTACCACATGGGGCAGCAGGTGAGTGCCTGTTTTGTCCAGGAGTTGTTTCATTAACTTGTTCTCTGTTGGCACTTTGTTCTGTGGGTGTTTGTACCAAGGTTCTCAGATTGTCATTGTTCAGTTGGAGCTGGACTCACAACCAAATAGGATCGATGGCCTTGGTGACTGAACATGAATGAAATGGGGCCTGAGTTTCTGCCTCCATAAATCCATTATTTATTTAAAAATCACACAACACCAGGTTATAGTCCAACATAACCTGGTGTTGTGTGATTTTTAACTTTGTACACCCCAGTCCAACACCGGCATCTCCGAATCATGTCCATTATTTATAGAATTCTTCAAAGAAATAATTGCGTTTTTTTTTCCAAGTAGGTTGGAATTACAGCATAGAAACAGGCCATTCAGCTCAACTGGTTCATGCAGGTGGTTCTACCCCACATGAGCCATCCGTCTCTTCCTCTTGAGAATGTATATCGTGTATAACCAGGCAGGGTATGAGTTAACTTTTCCAGCAACACATTTTCAGCTCTGATCTCCAGCATCTGCAGTCCTCACTTTCTCCTCTCAATTCAATGTATTTGGTGGACTATGTAATGGAACAGATTTTGTTTTTATATTGAAATTGTACAACATTATGTCCTTTTTAAAATTATTAAACTTGTAACCTTTAAGCAAATTGATTGAGGGAGTTGAGCCCCTGATTTGTTTGAAATGCTACATTGTCTGTTTAAAAACAAACAGTTGGGTCAGTGGTCATCTGGTTTAGCCAGATGGGAGTATTGTATTATAATATCTTTGCTGCTGCTGTGTTTTTAATGCAGAGTGTTCATAAAAAGAGTGCATTTTTGAGTTTGATGTTTTGTTAAGATTTTAGAGAATATTTGAACTTGAGGCTGAGCTGTTTCAGTTTTGTTAATCATTGGCCCCCTTCATATTGCATATTCAAAGATGTTGATCTTTACCAAAATTGCCATCATAATTTCCACTGTTTTATTTGGGCAGTTTCATTTGGAGCTGAAAAATGTGTTGCTGGAAAAGCTCTTCAGGTCAGGCAGCATCCAAGGAGCAGGAGAATCGACGTTTCGGGCATGAGCCCTTCTTCAGGAATCCTGTTCCTTGGATGCTGCCTGACCTGCTGCGCTTTTCCAGCAACGCATTTTTCAGCTCTGATCTCCAGCATCTGCAGTCCTCACTTTCGCCCAGTTTCATTTGGAGAACATTTTAAAATATTCAGCATTTGTTTCCCAAGAATATTTGAGATTTAAATCGGAACTGAAACTGCCTCTTCAGTTGCTAAAGCACAGGAAACATTTTGTTGTTTTCTTGCTGTTCCAGGCTTTTGAAATACTTTTCCTGACAGTTTTCACATTAGGTAAGTATCAATTTGTTAAAGGAAAATAATTTTTGAATAGTCTGAATGGGTCCCCCGAGGGTTTGATTTTAGGACCACTGACTGTTGTTTATAATTGACTGAATTGTTTAGGCAGTACGATTTGGAAGTTTGTGGATTGTATAAAACTTGATAATGTCATAAGTAGTAAACAGAGTAATAGACTTCAAGAATTCAAGGAATGTTGAAACAGGCAGGCACACTTTAGTGTGGTTAAATGTGTGACTGTTTTCAGACTGATAACCACCTTGGCAAGGAAGGAATGAGAGAGGAAATGCAAAGATACTTTCAGCAGCTAACATCGTCTCCAGAGTTTCTCCATTCACAGGTAAAGCAGGCCTTTGGGCTACGGCCCACTCCTCCACAACCTGATCCAATGGATCCAATCAGCTCCTCAGTCATGAGCACGAAAAGTGAAGGGGAGGTCGGTACGCTTTTTGTCAGTGGCCTTCCTATGGACATTAAACCACGTGAGCTTTACCTTGTCTTTTGATCATTTAAGGGATATGAAGGTTCATTGATCAAGCTAACATCACAACAGCCAGTTGGCTTTGTTACATTTAACAGCAGAGTGGGAGCAGAAGCAGCAAAGAATGCAGGGTTCACCTAGCCCGCAGCTACAGCTGCTGCATTGCACGCTCAGATGTGCTGGTATCCTCCATCTGAAGCATCTCCAGGAAGGATGAAAGTCTTGTTAGTATTGTTAAGTATTTAACTGCCATTATCCAAGAAATCAGATTTCTCCGAGGAGTGTGATACAAGAACAGACGGAATTTTATTTTCAGTTTGGACTTAACGGAAGGAGAATTTGGAGAACTGACTCATTTCCTCTCGATTTGGAGGGGATGGAGTGGTCACTAAGGACTGTGGATTTAAAAACTTTACTGGTGAATTTTTTTCCACATCCACAGGATTCTTCAAACTCTAATTACTGTAACAGACTAGTAATTTTTGTTGTTATAATCATTGTATGCTATGTCAATAACTTGCTTAAGTACTGGCTGTCAAATTCTTACAAAAGCTGGTAATGTCATCGGTTATCATGAAATGATAAAAGGAGGGAATGAGAATGTTAATCAGGTATAAGCAAGCAGGGAATGAGTTAAGTTTTGAGGTTTGTGAAACAAGAGGTTCAGCTGAGCATGACTCAGATCAGATAAGCACTTGCAGTTAATATTGGGGTGCTGGAGGCAAGGGTAATGGGTTAACAAGGTGGGAAAGCATTCATTATGTAGAGCCATTTAACAAGATGAGGTAGCATTCAGTGTGTAACATCAGTTAACAAGGTGAAAAGTATTCATTATCTGAAGTTAGTTATTTATTGTAAAACAGCTATCTTATCTATTGATACACGCTGATTGTAATTATCACTCAATCAATATGTAAGTTGCCTTATCTGGATGCTCCTCCCTGTAAAATGACTATATAGCTCATTAAGAAACTGCTATTCCAGAGAAGACCGTGAACTCATGTCCCCATGCACATGGGCGATCGTTCTCTCTCCCTCCAGGGCCTGGAATAAAGATGAAGGAGGTAAAACTATACTGTGTCTCTGAGCGTTTTGCTTCGACAGAGGGGGAGGGGGAAGACACTTTCACCCCATCAGCATACCCTTCTGTTCCCTCTCCTCCATCCAACACTATGGACAGCTTTGGGCCCTGTCTCTAAGGAAAGATAGACTGGCATTGGAGACAATCCAAAGAAGGTTCACTTGGATGATCCTGGGTATGGATGGAATGTCTTATGAGGAGAGGTTGAGTAAGTTGGGCCTGTACCCATTGGAGTTTAGAAGAATGAAAGGGGACGTTATTGGAACATACAAGATTCTTTGGGGACTTGACAGGGGAAATGTGAAGAGGTTGTTTCTCCTTGTGGGAGAATCTTAAACCAGAGGGAATAATCTCAGAATAAGGTTCCATGTTCAAATAATGACTGGAATCAATGAGTGGCGAAAATAGCCTCTTTTATTCAGCAACCACAACACAAGTTTGAGGGGCAATAGAATGCCGAAATACAGCTCTAACAAGAGCCCCTTTACACACAGTTCTTACATAAATGAAAATTCCATTATTATAGTGGTACATTTTTTATCGAGAGTACACAAAGTTTTGAAGGACTTCTGTCTTGGGAGCCAGGAGATGGGTTAAAACATGTGATAAATGCTGGCTGTTAATTCTGATGGGCAAAGTTAAACACACAACACCAGGTTATAGCTCAGCAGCACTCTGAAAGCTAGTGCTTCCAAATAAACCTGTTGGACTATAACCTGGTGGTGTGGGAGTTTTAACTTTGTACACCCCAGTCCAACACCAGCACCTCCACATCATGACTTCTGATGGGATTAGGGATGTTTGTCCAGATTGTTTGCACAATCAAGTGGTGGTAAGCCTTTTGTCTTTTAAATAGGTAACTGTTAGCAAATACACTATACTCCAATTAAGTTAGAAATTTCACCTGTACTTAACAAACAATAAAGGAGTTTAAGCTGACTACTGCAGCTGGGTTATAAGATTTATTTGCTATTTGCTGGTGTGAGTTTCACTCATTCATGCAATTTCGTGGAAGCACTGTTTTGTCAGTTGGTTTCTTAAAGGAATAATGGCCCATTTAAGAAGTATTCAACAAGCACTTGCTAACTGGGGAATCTATTCAGATCCAGGAGATCATTGGTAGGGCTGATTAATATGATAATGTTTCATAATGGGGACGATATTGTTCTCTATGCTACACTTATTCAGAGGTAAAGACTGCTAGTAGCGAGGGCTGATAAGGTGTGACAATGCAGTAAAGTATAGCAAGCTGGTGAGTGAGTTAATAAAGATAACCTATAACACAATATCTTATAACCTCCCAGCTCACGCATTAAAACAGAGATGAGGAATTTTGTCTCTTAGACGGGAGTGAATCTATGGAATTCTTTATTACAGAGGGCTGTAGGGGCTGGGGCATTGAGTATATTCAAGGCTGAGCCAGATTTTTAATCAGGAAGGGCAATATGGAAGTGGAGGATTATCAGAGGAGTGAATGGTGGAGCCAATTCGATGGGCTGAATGGCTTACTTGTGCTCCTTGGTATTGTTATGGTCTAAGTCCAGCCTCCCCATTAAATACATCAAAGATATTCCACACTGTCAGCATTTTCGGGGTATAAAGGTTTCTCCTGGATTTATCAGTGACTGTCGCACATTAGTGACTTGTGGGTATGCACTCCTTTAATTTATATATCCATCCTGTTAGACCGCTTCAAAATGTTAGGACTGTTGTGAAATTTGAAAGGGTTTAGAAAAGATTTACAAGGATGTTGCCAGGTCACCCCTCAGTCTCTGGCTCTGCAGGGAAAACAGCCCCAGTCTATTCAGCCTCTCAACCTCCTCCAACCCTGGCAACATCTTGTTTTGAACCCTAGTTTAACAACGTCCTTCCTATAGCAGGGAGAACAGAATTGCATGCAGTATTCCAAAAGTAACCAATGTTCTGCACAACTGCAACATGACCTCCCAACTCCTGTACTCAATGCTTTTCCTGGATCTCCATTTTCTTTGTATAATATGGAGACTAGGACTGTGCACAATATTTAACGCAGGTTTATTGCTAACAATTATAGATTCACTCCTATTTCCTCAGTATTGTTTGGTAGAAATAATAACCAATTAATTATAAACCTCTACTGCCCTGAGTGATTGGACAAGAATGTTTCAATTCAACATCCTTCTACAGGGGACAGTGTCATAATGACTGTGCTATTGGACTAGTAAAGTGGAGAACTAGACTGAGAATCTCTCAGATTCATGTTCAAATCTCATCACAACGGTTAGGGAATTCTGGTTTAGGTATTACTAAAGGAAACTTTTTTTTTAACTTTTCCTCCTGCATTCACCAGGACAATTTGCAAGAATACCAGTTCAGGCGTGAGTTTTAATGCTCTGTATTGTCAGGAATGTAGGTGTATGTCCCAAAGACTAGTGGACTGTATCAAACAGTGTGTCCCTTTGACTGTTTGCTACAGGCATGATACTGACAGTAACGAACCCACTTTGTGCTTGCAGCACAGTGCCCCACATTAGATGGAATTCTACAATTGGACCAGCATTTGCTGGATAATCCATACTGTGTTATGAATTATGCTGACAACCAACTCTGGACTGTCAGTCAGTGAAGACCAGATGCCTGAGTGAATAAAAGTGCAATGAACCAAATCAAATTCTTTACAGAAATAAAAGAATGTTATCACATCCAAAGCAACATGTCTTTGAATGAGGAACGATTGGTCTGACCTTTTTAATTTAATTCACAGAATGTGGGTGTCTTGCCCTCCCCTAGTTGCCCCTTGAGAAGTTGGGAGAAAGTGAGGACTGAAGATGCTGGAGATCAGGGCTGAAAAATGTGTTGCTGGAAAAGCGCAGCAGATCAGTCAGCATCCAAGGAGCAGGAGAATCGACGTTTTGGGCATAAGCCCTTCTTCAGGAATGAGGAAGGTGTGCCCAGCAGGCTAAGATAAAAGGTAGGGAGGAGGGACTTGGGGGAGGGGCTTTGGGAATGCGATAGGTGGAAGGAGGTTAAGGTGAGGGTGATAGGCTGGAGAGGGGGTGGGGACGGAGAGGTTGGGAAGAAGATTGCAGGTCAAGAAGGCGGTGCTGAGAAGGTGGGGGTGAGCTGCCTTCTTGAACCGCTGCAGTCCATGTGCTGTAGGTAGACCCACATTGCCCTGAGTGAGGGAATTCCAGGATTTTGACCCAGCGACAATGAAGAAATGGCGATATATTTCCAAGTCAGGATGGTGAGGGGCTTGGAGGGGAACTTGCAGAGGGTGGTGTTCCCATGTATCTGCTGCCCTTGTCCATTTAGATGGAAGTGGTCATGGGTTTGGAAGGTGCTGTCTGAGGATCTTTGGTGAATGTCTTCAGTGCATCTTGTAGACAGTACACACTGCTACTGAGCGTCGGTGGTGGAGGGAGTGGATGGTTGTGGATATGATGGTAATTAAGTGGGCTCTGAATTAGAGTGGTGCTGGAAAAGCACAGCAGTTCAGGCAGCATCCGAGGAGCAGGAATATTGACGTTTCGGGCAAAAGCCCTTCATCAGGAATACACCTCCATAATCAAGTGGGCTGCTTTGTCCTGGGAGGAGTCAGGCAAGTGGAGACCCTTTCATCAAATCCCTGACAAATGTCTTGTAGATGGTTAACAGGCTTTGGGGAGTCAGGAGATGAGTTACTCGCTGCAGTATTCCTAGCCTCTGACCTGCCCTTGTAGCCAGTGAGTTTATATGGCTAGTCCAGTTCAGTTTCTGGTCAGCGGTAATCCCCACTGATAGTGGGGTTTCAGTGAAAGTAAGATCATTATACTTCAAGGGGCAATGGTTAGATTTTCTCTTTTTGGAGATGGTCATTATCTGGCATTTGTGTGGCACAAATGTTATTTGCCACTTGTCAGTCCAACCCCAGATATTGCCCAGGCCTTATGCATTTGAACATGGACTGCTTCAGCATCTGAGGGATCATGAATGATGCTGAACATTGTGCAATCAGTGGCGAACATCCCCATTTCTGACCTTATGATGGAGGGAAGGTCATTGATGAAGCAGCTGAAGATGGTTGGGCCTAGGTGAATGTGGAAAGGATGTTTCCTGTTGTGGATCAGTCCTGAACTAAGGGGCAGCGTTTTAAAATTAGGAGTTGTCACTTCAGGACAGAGATGAGGGGGATTATTTTTCTCTCGGCGGGATGGGGGGGGGGGGGAGAGATGCGACTTTGGAACTCTCTGCCTCAGCAGATGGTGGGATTCATTGAACTTGTATAAAGGCGGTGGTAATAGATGCTTGTTAGTCAGGGGGTTATCAGGGAAACACGAGAATGTGGAATTAAAAATGCAAACAGATTAATCACCATCTTATAGAATGACCAAGCAAGCACGAGGAGTTGAACAGTCTGTACCTGCTCCTAGCTCCCCTGCCAGTATGCTGTACATAAGCTGTACTGCTCGGGATGAGAACATGTGTATATTCTTGTTAAAATGTAAACTATTTAGAGATCCCAGATTCCCCTCTCCTCTTTAGGAAGATTGAACCTCAACACAAACTCTCTGGTCTAGCATGCAACCTCATCATTTTCCATTTCCCATTATTACCCAGCTTGGGGCTAAATATTAGTATTCGGATGCTGCACTGACAACCTCACTAGAGCCAATAAACACTCTTATTTCTGAGGGAGGAGAAACAAAATAATGCAAATTGCTGAACAATGTACTGGGGTGGAAGAGTCATAATTATATCCCAACCACTGATATAGCTGAATGATTTCTGACTATCTCGCTATAAAATATATTGGCTTATTCCTTCCTTTCCAAAGCCATTCCGTTATTTTCGGAAATCCTTCCTGAAGTCTCACTACCTCTCCCCCCGCCCCCCCCCCCCCCATGGGGGTTAGTTTGTATCTACTATCCTCCGTTACCTTCCTGTGGGGTGGGCTGGCTAAGGTGTCCCACTGATCCCAAGGATGACTCTATCAGGAATTCTCGATGCCTGGCCGGGGCCACCCGAGATGGTAAAGTCAAAGGAGAGAAACCAGGCAAAGCTCAACCTGATACAAGTTCTCAACGGTGATCCGGGCAGACGATATTCATGCGGTGTTAGCAACTGTGATGGAGGATGGATTCTGCGGCATTGGGAGATTCACAGTCACTGAGGTTTCATTGCTGCTCTAACTGGATCTAGCTTCTGTCAAGGACTGTGTCAGCTGATGAGCAGCAGGGGGAGTTACCAGAACTGGGGAGGCTGTGACCGAGTGCTGTTTGCGCTGGCCCATTAATCCAGAGACCCAGGTAATGTTCTGGGGACCCAGGTTGAGACCGCAACACAGCAGATGGTGGAACTTAAATTCATCTGGAATTAAGAGTCTAATGAAGTTCGGTTTGTCAATATTGCTGATTGTCAGGGTAAAGAAGCCATCTGGTTCACTAAGACTTGGTCTAACCTACGTGAGACTCCAGACCCACAGCAATGTAGATGACCCTTAAGTGGCCTCTGGGAAATTACGGATGGACAATAAATGCTAGCCTGGCCAGTGACACCATATTAAAAGATGTCCCATACAGGTGTCTACTTAGAGGAAATCCACACCAGACATACAACGCAAGCCCTCCAGCAGTTGGGAGAGGTGATGGGGAAAGGTTTGACAATAGACAATAGGTGCAGGAGTAGGCCATTCTGCCCTTTGAGCCTGCACCACCATTCAATATGATCATGGCTGATCATCCTTAATCAGTATCCTGTTCCTGCCTTATCTCCATAACCCTTGATTCCACAATCCTTGAGAACTCTATTCAACCCTTTCTTAAATGAATCCAGAGACTGAGCCTCCACTGCCCTCTGGGACAGAGCATTCCACACAGCCACCACTCTCTGGGTGAAGAAGTTTCTCCTCATCTCTGTCCTAAATGGTCTACCCCGTATTTTTAAGCTGTGTCCTCACCCATCAGCGGAAACATGTTTCCTGCCTCCAGAGTGTCCAATCCTTTAATAAGCTTATATGTCTCAATCAGAGACAAGCCCAGTCGCTCCAGTCTTTCAGCGTAAGGTAATCCCGCCATTCCAGGAATTGACCTCGTGAACCTACGCTGCATTCCCTCAATAGCCAGAATGTCTCTCCTCAAATTTGGAGACCAGAACTGCACACAGTACTCCAGATGTGGTCTCACCAGGGTCCTGTACAGCTGCAGAAGAACCTCTTTGCTCTATACTCAATCCCTCTTGTTATGAAGGCCAGCATGCTATTAGCCTTCTTCACTACCTGCTGTACCTGCATGCTTACCTTCATTGAGTGGTGTACAAGAACCCCCAGATCTCTCTGTACTGCCCCTTTACCTAAATTGATTCCACTTAGGTGGTAATCTGCCTTCCTGTTCTTGCCACCAAAGTGGATAACCATACATTTATCCACATTAAACTGCATCTACCATGCATCTGACCACTCACCTAACTTGTCCAGGTCACCCTGTAATCTCCTAAGATCCTCATCACATTTCACCCTGCCACCCAGCTGATGAAATTTGCGAATGTTATTGCTAATACCATCTTGTATATCCTGAAGATAGATTGTAAAAAGCTGCGGTCCCAGTACTGATCCGTGCGGTACCCCACTGGTCAGTGCCCGGCATTCCGAAATGGAGGGGTGGAGGAGTGTGGAAGGATGAGAGAATGCAGGCTGCGGCCCTATGAAGCAGGGGGAGGGCTTGCAGTTGGCCTGTGTGGGGATGTGGGAGACTACAGGAGCCTGGTGGGCAAGGGCTGGCCTGAAAGGCAGCTGGAGGGACGGAGGGAGGGAAGCACGCACGGAGGAGGAAGAGCAAAGAGAAAAGAGAAAAAAAAGCCAAAGGGGATAAAGAGAAAGAGCAAGAAAGAAAATGTGGCTGGCCAGCACGCCTTGAAGTAGGGAGAAAAGGCAGGGGCCAGCGCCTACGGCCATACTAGTCTGAAAACGCCCGATCTCGTCTGATCTCAGAAGCTAAGCAGACTCAGGCCTGGTTAGTACTTGGACGGGAGACCGCCTGGGAATACCAGGTGCAGTAGGCTTTTTCCGCCAGCAGTGGCTGCTCAAGTCACCCCTCTGCACTTGTCTTGTGCCAGGCAATGGAGCGGCAGGTTATTTTTGCTGCTGCTGCTGCTGTGCCTGGCATCAGTCTCCTGCAGGCACGAGACACGGAGGGGAGGAGAGCGGAGCGCTGCCAAAATCAGCAAGAAAGGCGGAAAGAAAGGGATTGGGGCTGCACGCTGTCTGCGGGTGGCAGTCAGGAAAGGCGGACAATAGACAATAGGTGCAGGAGTTGGCCATTCTGCCCTTCCAGCCTGCACCACCATTCAATATGATCATGGCTGATCATCCTTAATCAGTATCCTGTTCCTGCCTTATCTCCATAACCCTTGATTCCACTATCCTTGAGAGCTCTATCCAACTCTTTCTTAAATGAATCCAGAGACTGGGCCTCCACTGCCCTCTGGGGCAGAGCATTCCACACAGCCACCACTCTCTGGGTGAAGAAGTTTCTCCTCATCTCTGTCCTAAATGGTCTACCCCGTATTTTTAAGCTGTGCCCTCTGGTACAGCACTCACCTATCAGCGGAAACATGTTTCCTGCCTCCAGAGGGTCCAATCCTTTAATAATCTTATATGTCTCAATCAGATCCCATCTCAGTCTTCAAAACTCAAGGGTACACAAGCCCAGTCGCTCCAGTCTTTCAATGTAAGGTAATCCCGCCATTCCAGGAATTGACCTCGTGAACCTACACTGCACTCCCTCAATAGCCAGAATGTCTCTCCTCAAATTTGGAGACCAGAACTGCACACAGTACTCCAGGTGTGGTCTCACCAGGGCCCTGTACAGCTGCAGAAGGACCTCTTTGCTTCTATACTCAATCCCTCTTGTTATGAAGGCCAGCATGCTATTAGCCTTCTTCACTACCTGCTGTACCTGCATGCTTACCTTCATTGAGTGGTGTACAAGAACCCCCAGATCTCTCTGTACTGCCCCTTTACCTAAATTGATTCCACTTAGGTGGTAATCTGCCTTCCTGTTCTTGCCACCAAAGTGGATAAGGATCCATTTATCCACGTGAAAGTGCATCTGCCATGCATCTGAGCACTCACCTAACTTGTCCAGGTCACCCTGTAATCTCCTAACATCCTCATCACATTTCACCCTGCCACCCAGCTGATGAAATTTGCGAATGTTATTGCGAATACCATCTTGTATATCCTGAAGATAGATTGTAAAAAGCTGCGGTCCCAGTACTGATCCGTGCGGTACCCCACTGGTCAGTGCCCGGCATTCCGAAATGGAGGGGTGGAGGAGTGTGGAAGGATGAGAGAATGCAGGCTGCAGCCCTATGAAGCAGGGGGAGGGCTTGCAGTTGGCCTGTGTGGGGATGTGGGAGACTACAGGAGCCTGGTGGGCAAGGGCTGGCCTGAAAGGCAGCTGGAGGGACGGAGGGAGGGAAGCACGCACGGAGGAGAGAATCCATCTCGGAGGCACTCCACAAAGTCTCTTTCTTGAGGTCCAATACCATCCTGATTCTCCCAGTCTACCTGCATGTTGAAATCCCCCATAACAACTGTAGTAACATCTTTGTGACAGGCCAATTTCAGCTCCTGATTTAACTTACATCCGACATCCAGACTACTGTTTAGGGGCCTGTAGATAACTCCCGAGAGGGTCTTTTTACTCTTAGTATTTCTCAGCTCTATCCACACTGACTTTACATCTGAGATCTGGAAGTCCCTAGCTTCAGGGCTGGCAGGTAAGCAGCGGAGCATGATTCTGTCATTTTGTTCTTGGAATCCGAACAGGAGAACATTTTAGTAGCTTTTTTCATGACTGTGCAGCCATCTTCAGAATCCATTCTGCTCAGCCCACATGGAGAAGGGGCTCAAAATGTTACCTTAAAAATAGTCTGTTGGATAACCAGCCTGGCTCACTCATCTACCCACAGTTCCAAGACCAAACTCAGGCACAATCTCGGAACCTGGAACATATGGATTAGAAAATACAATGATCAAACCAATCTTCCAGAATGAAGAACTGCCCTGTTTACCATGAACTCAGGCACTTCAATGTTGTTTTAAGTCTGTCCAAGAGAAAGGCTGCAGCAGTGAGTATAGTGGATTCTTTCTTGATTATATGTTTTTGGAGATAAGTCTCTTGATTAAACTTAAAATATAAGCCATAGCTATTAATTTAACCTGGGGCAGTGTTTTGTAGAGGAATAAGACGGTATTATTTTCTGGGTCTGTAGATTGTGAAGGAGCAAAAATGCCTTTGCAGTGATATGTACTTCTTGTCAGATGTGGGAGTTTAAAGAGAGTTTAAGAGATTATATCGACCATAAATGCTGTTGGATGCGAATCTTATCAGATCGAGTGGATCGGTTGGAGAGACTGATAGAAGCGATGAGGAATTTGTAACAGCAACAGTATGTGATGGATGGCAGATATAGGAAGGGGGGAAAGTCTCAGATACAGTCACATAGATGGGTTAACTCCAGGAAGGGTAAGAAAGGTAGGCACCTAGGGCAGGAGTCTTTTCAAACAGGTATGCTGTTTTGGAAAATGTCGGAGGTGATGGATTCTCAGGGGAACGTAGCATGAACAGCCAAGTTTCTGGTATTGAGACTGGCTCTAATGCAATGAGGGGTACGTTGGCTTCCAAGAGATCAATTGTGTTAGGGGATTCTGTAGTCCGAGGTACAGACAGACGTTTCTGTGGCCAGCAGAGAAAAAGCAGAATGGTGTGTTGTTTCCCTGATGCCAGGATCAAGGATGTCACAGAGAGGGTGCAGAATGTTCTCACGGGGGAGAGGGGCCAGCAGGAGGTCATTGTCCACATTGGAATCAACGATATAGGAAGGGAAAAGGTTGAGACTCTGAAGGGAGATTACAGAGAGGCAGAAATTTAAACAGGAGGTCCTCTACTTTTTGTCATTTACATAAATGATTTGGATGCAAGCATAAGAGGTACAGTTAGTAAGTTTGCAGATGACACCAAAATTGGAGGTGTAGTGGACAGCGAAGAGGGTTACCTCAGGTTACAACAGGATCTGGACCAGATGAGCCAGTGGGCTGAGAAGTGGCAGATGGAGTTTAATTCAGATAAATACAAGGTGCTGCATTTTGGGAAAGCAAA
>NC_057713.1:4637013-4641053 GCF_004010195.1 Chiloscyllium plagiosum
TGGAGGGATATGGGCCGAGTGCTGGCAGGTGGGACTAGCTTGGGTTGGGATATCTGGTCGGCATGGATGGGTTGGACTGAAGGGTCTGTTTCCATGCTGTACATCTCTATGACTCTATGACTCTATAACACTGGTCACAGGCCTCCAGTCTGAAAAACAACCCTCCACCACCACCCTCTGTCTTCTACCTTTGAGCTAGTTCTGTATCCAAATGGCTAGTTCTCCCTGTATTCCATGTGATCTAACCTTGCTAACCAGTCTCCCATGGGGAACCTTGTCAAGCGCCTTACTGAAGTCCATATAGATCATGTCCACCACTCTGCCCTCATCAATCCTCTTTGTTACTTCTCCAAAAAACTCAGACAAGTTTGTGAGACATGATTTCCCACGCACAAAGCCATGCTGACCATCCCTAATCAGTTCTTAGAACATTACAGGCCCTTTGGCCCTTGATGTCACACCAACCTGTGGATCCAGTCTGAAACCCATCTAACCTACACTATTCCATTCTCGCCCATATGCCTATCCAATGACCATTTAAATGCCCTGAAAGTTGGCGAGTCTATTACTGTGGCAGGCAGTGCATTCCACACTCCTACTACTTTCTGAGTAAAGAAACTACCTCTGACATCTGTTCTATATCTATCTTTCCTCAATTTAAAGCTACGTCCCCTTGCTAGCCATCACCATCCGAGGAAAAAGGCTCTCACTGTCTATCCTATCTAACCCTCTGATTATCTTATAATTGGAGATGCTGGTGTTGGACTGGGGTGTACAACGTTAAAAATCACACAACACCAGGTTATAGTCCAACAGGTTTAATTGGAAGCACACTAGCTTTCGGAGCGACGCTTTTTCATCAGGTGATAGAACTATCGCCTGATGAAGGAGCGTCGCTCCGAAAGCTAGTGTGCTTCCAATTAAACCTGTTGGACTATAATCTGGTGTTGTGTGATTATATTATATGTCTTAATTATAAGTCTCATCCTTCGACTCTCTAATGAAAACAACCTCAAGTCCCTCAGCCTTTCCTTGTAAGACCTTCCCTCCAGACCAGACAACATCCCAGTAAATCTCCTCTGAACCCTTTCCAAAGCTTCCACATCCTTCCTATAATGTGGTGACCAGAACTGTTTGCAATATTCCAAGTGCAGCTGCACCAGAGTTTTGTACAGCTGTAGCATGACCCGTGGCTCTGAAAGTCAAACCCTCTACCAATAAAAGCTAACAAAATGTATGCCTTCTTAACAACCCTATCAACCTGGGTAGCAACTTTCAAGGATTTATGTGTATGGGCACCGAGATTTCTCTGCTCATCCACACTACCAAGAATCTTACCATTAGCCCAATACTCTGTATTCCTGTTACTCCTTCCTAAGTGAATCACCTCACACTTTTCCACATTAAACTCCATTTGCCACCTCTCAGCCCAGCTCTGCAGTGTATCTATGTCTGTCTGTAGCTGACAATATTCTTTGTCACTATCCACAACTCCACCGACCTTAGTGTCATCCGCAAATTTACTAACCCACCCTTCTATGCCCTCATCCAGGTCATTTATAAAAATGACAAACAACAGTGGAGTGCCACAAGGATTGATGCTGGGTCCACTACTTTTCATCATTTATATAAATGATTTGGATGTGAGCATAAGAGGTATAGTTGGTACGTTTGCAGATGACACCAAAATTGGAGGTGTAGCGGACAGCGAAGAGGGTTACCTCAGATTACAACGGGATCTTGATCAGATGAGCCAATGGGCTGAGAAGTGGCAGATGGAGTTTAATTTAGATAAGTGTGAGGTGCTACATTTTGGAAAAGCAAACCTTAGCAGGACTTATACACTTAATGGTAAGGTCCTAGGGATTCTTGCTGAGCAAAGAGACCTTGGAGTGCAGGTTCATAGCTCCTTGAAAGTGGAGTCGCAGGTAGATAGGATAGTGAAGAAAGCATTTGGTATTCTTTCCTTTATTGGTCAGAGTATTGAGTACAGGAGTTGGGAGGTCATGTTGCAGGACATTGGTTAGGCCACAGTTGGAATATTGCATGCAATTCTGGTGTCCTTCCTATTGGAAAGACATTGTGAAACTTGAAAGGGTTCAGAAAAGATTTACAAGGATGTTGCCAGGGTTGGAGGATTTGAGCTACAGGGAGAGGCTGAACAGGCTGGGGCTGTTTTCCCTGGAGCGTCGGAGGCTGAGGGGTGACCTTATAGAGGTTTACAAAATCATGAGGGGCATGGATAGGATAAATAGACAAGTCTTTTCCCTGGGGTTGGGAGTCCAGAACTAGAGGGCATAGGTTTAGGGTGAGAGGGGAAAGATATAAAAGAGACCTAAGGGGTAACATTTTCACAGAGAAGGTGGTACGTGTATGGAATGAGCTGCCAGAGGAAGTGGTGGAACCTGGTACAATTGCAACATTTAAAAGGCATCTGGATGGGTATATGAATAGGAAGGGTTTAGAGGGATATGGGTCGGGTGCTGGCAGGTGGGACTAGATTGGGTTAGGATATCTGGTCGGCATGGACGGGTTGGACTGAGGGGTCTGTTTCCACGCTGTACATCTTTATGACTCTATGACTCTATAACAGTGGACCCAAAACAGATCCTTGTTGTAACTGAATTCCAGGATAAATATTTCCCATCAACCACCACCCTCTGTCTTCTTTCAGCTAGCCAATTTCTCATCTAAACCCCAACCCCATGCCTTCATATTTTGTGCAATAGCCTACTGTGGGGAACCTTATACATGCCTTACTGAAATCCATATACACCATATCAACCACTTTACCCTCATCCACCTGTTTGGTCATCTTCTCAAAGAACTGAATAAGGTTTGTGAGGCACGACCTACCCTTCACAAAACAGTGTTGACTATCCCTAATCAACTTATTCCTTTCTAGATGATTATAAATCCTATCCCTTATAATTTTTTCCACCATTTTACCCACAACCGAAGTAAGGCACACTGATCTATAATTTTCAGGGTTGTATCTACTCCCCTTCTTGAACAAGGGAACACCATTTGCTATCCTCCAGCCTTCTGGCACTGTTCCTGTAGACAATGACGACATAAAGATCAAAGCCAAAGGCTCGGCAATCTCCTCCCTGGCTTTGCCGGAGAATCCTAGAATAAATCCCATTCGGCCCAGGGGACTTATCTATTTGTACACTTTCCAGAATTGCTAACACCTCCTCCTTATACACCTCAATTCCATCTAGTCTAGTAGCCTCTATCTCAGTATTCTCCTTGACCTCATTGTCTCTTTCTTGTGTGAATTCTAACGAAAAGTATTCATTTAGTGCTTCCCCTATCTTCTCTGATTCAATGCACAACTTCCCATTACTATGCATGATTGGTCCTAATCTTTCTCTAGTCATTCTTTTCTTCCTGATATACCTATAGAAGGCCTGAGGGTTTTCCTTGATCCTATCTGCCAACGACTTCTCATGTCCCCCTCCTGGCTCCTCTTAATTCGCTCTTTAGGTCTTTCCTGGCTAACTTGTAATTGTCAAGCACCCTAACTGAGCCATCACATCATCCTAACATAATCCTTCTGCTTCCTCTTGACAAGAGATTCAACTTCCTTCGTAAACCACGGCTCCCGTACTGGACCACTTCCTCCCTGCCTGACCGGTACATACTTATCAAGGACCCATAGTAGCTGTTCCTTGAATAAGCTCCGCATTTCAAGAGTGCCCATCCCCTGCAGTTTCCTTCCCCATCCTATGCATCCTAAATCTTGCCTAATCGCATTGTAATTACCTTTCCCCCATCTATAACTTTTGCCCTGCAGTATGTACCTATTCCTTTCCATCGCTGAAGTAAACTTAACTGAATTGTGATCACTATCACCAAAGTGCTCCAAACGGACCCCACCACCAAGGATATATTTCCCTCCCCTCCCCTATCAGCATTCCGTAAAGACCACTCCCTCCGTGACTCCCTCGTCAGACCCACACCCCCCACCAACCCAACCTCCACTCCCGGCACCCTCCCCTGCAACCGCAGGAGGTGCAAGACTGGCGCCCACACCT
>NC_057713.1:4641486-4684131 GCF_004010195.1 Chiloscyllium plagiosum
GGATGCTGCCTGACCTGCTGCGCTTTTCCAGCAACACATTTCCAGCTCTGATCTCCAGCATCTGCAAACCTCACTTTCTCCATCACCAAAGTGCTCACCTACCTTCAAACCTAACACCTGACCGGTTTCATTACCCAGTACCAATCTAATGTGGCTGTGCCCCTTGTTGGCCTGTCTACATACTGTGTCAGGAAACCCTCCTGTACACATTGGACAAACACTGACCCATCTAAAGTACTTGAACTGTAGTATTCCCAGTCAATATTTGGAAAGTTGCAGTCCCCCATAACAACTACCCTGCCACTCTCACTCCTATAGAGGATCATCTTTGCTATCCTATCATCTACATCTCTGGAATATTTGGAGGCTTATAGAAAACTCCAAACAGGGTGAGTGCTCCTTTCCTGTTTCTAATCACTGTCCATACTACCTCAGTAGATGAGTCCTCAAACGTCCTTTCTGAAACCATGTCTTTCCAAATACATGTAAATCCTGTCCCTCAGGATTCCCTCCAACAACTTGCCCTTCATCAACGTCAGGCTCACCGGCCTATAGTTCCCTGGCTTGTCCTTACCACCCTTCTTAAACAGTAGCACCACGTTTGCCAACCTCCAGTCTTCCGGCACCTCACCTGTGACTATCGATGATACAAACATCTCAGCAAGAGGCCCAGCAATCACTTCCCTAGCTTTCTACAAAGTTCTCGGGTACATCTGATCAGGTCCTGAGGCTACCTTGCTGATCTTTGAGGGGCCCTATTCTCTTCCTAGTTATCCTTTGATCCCATGATCAACTTCACCATCGTTCAATCCCAACCCATAAAGGATGGCCTCATTACCAAAGCAATGGCGACTGCAGGACAACCACCAGCTCATCTGCTCCTCAATGTCCATCAAATATCACCAGAAGCAACTGAAGGTGAAGAAACAGTTCAGAAAAAATATCTCTAAGTTGAGCAGCTTCATGAATCAAGCAGCTTAGTGAACGCCCAACAATGTTTTCACCAAAATCTCCCGAGAGCTCATTTTAATGGAGTGGAAAGAGCCAAAAACATCCATCACCTCCTGCTGTGAAGACACCATGGGCTACGGGAAACACCAAGACTGGTTTGGCGAGAATGACCACATCATGCAAGACCTCAGGGTGGAACAGTGGCTCAGTGGTTAGCACTGCTGCCGCGCTACGCCAGGAACCTGGGTTCGGTTCCACCCTCGGGTGACTGACTGTGATAAGTTTTTACATTCTCCCCGTGTCTGCGTGGGTTTCCATGGGGTGCTCTGGTTTCCTCCCACAATCCAAGGATGTACAGGTTAGGGTGGATTAGCCAGGGGAAATGCAGGATTAAAGGGATAGGTTAAGGAGGGGTGGGTCTGGGTGAGATGCTCTTTGGAGGAGACAGTGAGGTTTGCATATGCTGGAGATCAGAGTCGAGAGTTTGTTGCTGGAAAAGCACAGCAGGTCAGGCAGCATCCGAGGAGCAGGAGAATCAACGTTTCGGGCAGGAGCCCTTCATCAGGAATCGTCAGGGTTTATGCCCGAAACGTCGATTCTCCTGCTCCTCAGATGCTGCCTGATCTGCTCTTTGGAGGGTCAGTGTGGATTCGATGGGCTGAATGGCCTGTTTTCACACTGTAGCGATTCTATGACTCTCATCGACAAGAGGAGGAAAGTTGTCCGTGCATCTACAATGACATCACCAGCGAGGCAAAGAGGAAAACTCAACAACGAGGGAAATAAGGAACCAATGGGGGGGAGGGGGTGGGTGGAAGCTAAGGAGCTGCTGCTCATTGTTGACAAGAACCAGGCTTTCCTCAGGGTCACCTCAGCAATACACAGAGCCCACAGCCTCGGCCTCAAACTGATGCAGAGTAAGGATAGCACCCATTAGAGAGGGAGAAAAACCATCAGCTTCTGATGGAGAGATCATTTCAACAAACTCCTAACTCACAGACCAATCAGCAATGAGGACGTGTTTGAGGAAACCTTCCAGCTCCCCATTGAAGATCATCGTGGACTCCCACCAAGTGTAGCAGACATCAAAGTCTCCTTACACACACGGAAAATGGAAAAAGCTGCAGGAGTAGACAGGATTCCAGTGGAGATTTTCCAACTCGGAGGATCAGAGCTTACCCATCATCTCCACCCACTGTTCCTGAATCTGGGATAAAGATGAAATCCTGCTGACCTTAGGAATGCTGCCATCACCACTGTCTTCAAGAAAGGACAAAGTTAAAAATCACACAACACCAGGTTATAGTCCAACAGGGTGTATTTGGAAGTACTAGCTTTCGGATCGCCATTCCTTCATCAGAGGCTTGTGTGTTGGACTATAACCTGGTGTTATTGGGGAGACAGACCGCCTACTTGCGGAACATTTCAGAGAACACCTCTGGGACACCCAGACCAACCAACCCAATCACCCCGTGGCTCAACACTTCAACTTCCCCTCCCACTCCACCAAGGACATGCAGGTCCTTGGACTCCTCCATCGCCAGACCATAGCAACACGACGGCTGGAGGAAGAGCATCTCATCTTCCGCCTAGGAATCCTCCAACCACAAGGGATGAATGAGGAAAGCCTGGTTCTTGTCAACAATGAGCAGCAGCTCCTTAGCTTCCACCCACCCCCTCCCCCCATTGGTTCCCTATTTCCCTCGTTGCTGAGTTTTCCTCTTTGCCTCGCTGGTGATGTCATTGTGGATGCACAGACAGCTTTCCTTGTTTTGTCAATGAGGTCTTGCATGATGTGATCATTCTTGCCAAACTAGTCTTGGCGTTTCCCGTAGCCCATGGTGTCTTCACAGCAGGAGGTAATGGCTGTCTTCGGCTCTTTCCCTGTTTCTACCACTCCATGAAAACGAGCTCTCTGGAAATTTTGGTGAAAACATTGTTGGGCGCTCTCTAGGCTGCTTGGTTCATGAAGTTGCTCAATTTAGAGGTTTTTTTTATGAACTGCTTCTTCATCTTCAGTTGCTTCTGCTGGCATTTGATGGCCATTGAGGAGTAGATGAGGCATCTGCACTGGTTGTTGCTTTGGGAATGAAGACATGGCCTTCATTGGCCTGTGCACAGCTTTTGACTCCATCAATCAGGAAGTGTTACGGAAGATCCTGTCAAAGGCCAGCTGTTCAGTGAGCTTCATCAACATCCTCTATTCCCTCCAAGGCATGATGTCAGTGACTGTTCTCACCAATGGAAAGATGACTGAATCCTTTGAGGTCAGGACAGGGGTCAAGCAGGGAAGTGTCCTCACCACCATCCACTTCTTCATTTTCATCACCACCAAATCTGCACCTTGTCAAGACCAAGTTTCCCAGTGGTGTGGACATTATCGACAGGATGGTCAGAAAACTTCCCAACTTCAACTGGTTGGAGCCCAATAAGAAAATGACACCAACCTCACTCGTGGAACTATCGTGTTTGGGTGTCAATCTCTTCTGTCCCGGAAGAGAATCTTCAATTCTCCCTTATCACCTTCATGGAAGCATTCCAAAGAATTGGTTTCAGCCTCAACCTCAAAAAGACTCCAATCCTTTACCCACCCATGTCAGGTCAAGATCCAGTGCATCCCTCCATTACGATCAATGGAAAAATCTTTCCAAACATGGAGCATTCCCCTTCTCGGGAAGCCACCTCTCATCTAAGGTTGACATCGATATGGAGATTCAACATCACATCCGATCTGCAAGCACTGACTTCGGATACCTGAAGCTGAGAGTCTTTAATGACCATGGCCACTGTGCTGAGACCAGGATCCTTGTGTATGACCACCCCAACCAACCTGTAGCCGCTGCAGCCGGTGTGGCCTCCTCTATATTGGGGAGACAGGCCGCCTACTTGCGGAGCGATTCAGAGAGCACCTCTGGGCCACCCGGACGAACCAACCCAACCAACCTGTAGCCGCTGCAGCCGGTGTGGCCTCCTCTATATTGGGGAGACAGGCCGCCTACTTGCGGAGCGATTCAGAGAGCACCTCTGGGCCACCCGGACGAACCAACCCAACCAACCTGTAGCCGCTGCAGCCGGTGTGGCCTCCTCTATATTGGGGAGACAGGCCGCCTACTTGCGGAGCGATTCAGAGAGCACCTCTGGGCCACCCGGACGAACCAACCCAACCAACCTGTGGCACAGCATTTCAACCCCCCCTCCCACTCCACCGAGGATATGCAGGTCATTGGACTCATCCACCGCCAAACCACAACAACCCGACGGTCGGAGGAGGAGCGTCTTATCTTCCGACTGGGAACCCTCCAACCACAGGGGATGAACTTGGACTTCACCAGTTTCTTCATCCCCCCTCCCCCCACCTTGTCTCAGCCGAATCCCTCCAGCCCGGCACCGCCTTCCTGACCTGCAGTCTTCTTCTTGACCTCTCCGCCTCCATCCTACTCCGACCTATCACCCTCACCTTGACCTCTTTCCACCTATCACATTTCCAACGCCCCTCCTCCAAGTCCCTCCTCCCTACCTTTTATCTTCTCCTGCTGAACACTCTCTGCTCATTCCTGAAGAAGGGCCTGTGCCCGAAACGTCGAATCTCCTGTTCCCTGGATGCTGCCTGACCTGCTGTGCTGTTCCAGCAATAAAGTTTCATCCTTGTGTATAAGGCAGCTAGCCTTTCAACTCTTCGATATGGCTCTGAAACCTGGATTATATATAGACGCCACCTCAAGGTCTTTGGGAAGTACCAACATTGTTTGTTTGAGATGGATCCTCTGCATCAGCTGGAAGGATGGGCGTACTTACACCAACATGTTTAAAGCAGCTAACCAAACCAGCATCGAGAGCATGTTCATCCAAAACCGACTGTGCTGAGCCAACCACCTGCTTAGCATCCTTGAATTTCCACTGCCAAAATAAATCATCTTCACCCAGCCCAAAGATACCGCTGGAACGGGAGGAAGTCAAAGAAAGCATTTCAAAGACTTCATGAAGATTTTCCCAACAAATGCATCACAGATGTCAATGCAGGGGAGACTGTCGTTCAGAATGAACCAACTTGAAGGACCCTGCTGTGGGAAGGGACACAATTCTTTAATAACACACAGCAACATCAGGAAGTATGGAAAAGGAAGCAGAGAAAGGAATGCCAACACTCTCAGGGCTAAGGACCAGTTCCATCTCCCAGAAACACCTGCAAATGTGTGGATGGGGAGGTGGCTCCGGGATTAAGCTCACCAGCCACACAATGAGCCACAGAACTCCTGGGCAGTGACACAGAATTTCCTGGGTGGACAATTGTACTCGTTAGTGAGAAATTGTTGACGGTTATTGTCTAATGCTGGTTTGGATATTAACCCAGGGCCTTCTGACCCCAAGAGATTGCTGCTATTACAGACTTAAAGTGACACAAATGCAGGAGGTTAATGAACCGATCAGAAGCAAAAGGTGCTTGAGACAGGGAGTTGGAGACACATTCCTTCACAAATCGATATAACAGGTTGTTAAAGTAACACCTTATTTTGTGTGACATACCTTCAAAAAATAAACTCTCATCATTTTGTTGCAAACATGGCGTGTAAAAGTGGTAACACTGAAAAGTGGGGGAAAGCATTGCATGGTCCCTTTGAACGATGGTGTTTGTTTTGGTGGTTAGAGTTAAAATGGATGTTTGAACAGCAGGTGCACAGATTTAAACATTTTGTATTGAACAGTCAAGCAGAATTTTTACTAAGACAACAAGTCTTTTCCAGCTTAGCCAATTAACTTAAACCAAAAACGTGGAGATTGAAAACCAATTAAATTTAAATCTGATGGTGTTGACAACCGTGAACCAATCTGGTTGTAAAGAAGTTAGAATGACGGCATGGGTATGCAGACAGGGGCAGTTGGACAGAGAGGAGACAGCTAACTGCCATCTGAAGAGATAAGAACGTTCCAGCTCTCAGGAAAAAAACACAAAAGCACCATCTATTCATAAAGACACATGGCACTCTTCAATAATATTCTTGACACCAGAAAATGATTAAGAAGGCATTTTGGGCAAAGAAAATGATGGAAGAAAAATCAGGAAGATACATTCTGTGTAAACTTTGGGAGACTAAATTTTAGATTAGATTCCCTACAGCGTGAAAACATGCCCTTTGGCCCAACAAGTCCACACCGACCCACCAAAGCACAACCCACCCAGACCCATTTCCCCTCTGACTAATATACTTAACACTATGGGCAATTTAGCCTGGCCAATTCACCTAACCTGCACATTTTTGGAATGTGGGAGGAAACTGGAGCACCCGGAGGAAACCCACGCAGACACGGGGAGAATGTGCAAACTCCACACAGTCAGTCGCCTGAGGCGGGAATTGAACCCAGGTCTCTGGCGCTGTGAGGCAGCAGTGCTAACCACTGTGCCACCGTGCCGCCCACAAATTTAATTTATAGTTTTCTTATTTCTTGGATTTATATAGTGGCAACTGTGTTAATGGAACTGAATTCTATTCGAATCTTGTTTTATTCAGGAATAGATAGCGAGAGAGGGATCATTCAATTTGTTTAATTCTGCTAAAATGTTCACTGTTGGAGTTAGATAAATAAATTGTTACTTGTTAATTATAGAGTTGGTAAAAGGATTCCTTTATAACAGGTTGGGGGTAAGAGGTCTCACACTTCTTTATCAGATTACAAAGGGGAGTGTGAGTTTTTCTGTGTGTTTCGGATAATTATTAGAAAGGAACCTCTACTCCTGCCATAACAGATTGGGACGTCTGGTTCTGTTTAATTATCAAAGGGGTTTGAACCACTTCCCCTTTGTAACAATATGCATAAAATACTTTGTCAAATTGATAGTTGCTGATTTAAAGAAACATGTTGAAGCCTGTTATTTTTCACTTATCAGGACAGATCCAAGAATGCCAAATTTCAAATGGAACAATAATGTGCTGATTGGTTGGCAAGTCAATTCTGATTGGTTGAGGTGTTCACGTGGAGAAGTCATCAGAAACTACTGTCCCCTTGTTTTTCTCCAACATTACAAAGCTGGGACTAGTCGGTTATCACTCCTTAACGAATATTGAAGTCATGAGACAATGAGTTGGCAGCTCAAGGCTGTGAGGATCAATTGAGGCCTTCCTGGCTGGAGGAGGTATGGGGCTAACAGGGGTGGGGCAAGGAAAAGATGGTGATATCATGAGGCAGTTAGCTTTGGGCTGGGAACCAACAGCCTACTTCAGAGAACATCTCTGCAACACACTCATGAAAGAACCCCACTGCCCCATGGCCAAACACTTTAACTCCCTTCCCATTCCTGGGGCACCTGAGCCTCCTCCATTGCCAAACCCTTACCACCCAACGTCTGGAGGAAGAATGTCTCATCTTCCTCCTAGGGACATTCCAATCACACGGGATTTCACCAGTTTCCACATCTCCCCTCCCCCCACCTCATCCCAGATCCTACCTTCCAACTTGGCACCCTCTTGACCTGTCCTACCTGTCCATCTTCCTTCCCACCTATCCACTCCAACCTCCTCTCTGACCTATCACATTACTTCCCACTTCCATCTACCTATTGAACTCTCAGCTACTTTGCCCCCAGCCCCAACCCCACCCATTTATCTCTCAGCCCCCTTGGGCCATCCCCTCATTCCTGATGAAGGGCTTATGCTTAAAATGTCAACGCTCCGGATCCTCAGATGCTGCCTGATCGGCTGTGCTTTTCCAGCACCACTCTTTGAGATTGCTATAATTGCAGTGTCTTAGTAAGGGCTGGGCAAGAGGCGGGGGCACTTTAATAATTCTAAAATTGGCATATTTTCCTGCATCTGTGTCATAGTCATAGGCTGACCCCTGAGTGTTCTTCACACCATTCAGTTCATGGGAATGCTGGGGCAGTTGTCATAGCACTGAGTTGGTAATCTTCATAAGACTCAGACAATACGCTGAGGACTAGGATTCAAATCCCACCAGCTCAGCCTCTGAGGCTCCTGTGTAATCTGACTCCCCTCACTCCTCCTTGCCCTCTTTGAGAAAGTGAGGACTGCACATGCTGGAGATCAGAGCTGAAAATGTGTTGCTGGAAAAGCGCAGCAGGTCAGGCAGCATCCAAGGAGCAGGAGAATCGACGTTTCGGGCAGGAATCCTGAAGAAGTGCTCATGCCCGAAACGTCGATTCTCCTGCTCCCTGGATGCTGCCTGACCTGCGCTTTTCCAGCAACACATTTTCAGCTCCTTTCCCTCTGTCCCAGGTGTAAGAAAACGTCAGTTTTCTAGCCCATGAAGAAGACCCATACCAGATTCAAAATGTTAACAGTTTCCCTTTCCACAGGTGCTGCCTGTCCTGCTGAGATTCTGCAGCACTCTGTGTTCATTTCAGATTTCCAGCATCCACAGCATTTGGATTCCGTTCCAAGTCCATGGGAGTCTCTGGGATGGGAGGCTGGGTGGGAATATATTGGAATGGTTGTGTCTGGAAGCTAAGGAAAGGTGTTGCTGCAGCAAGTGAGGGTCATAGCCGAGATTCTGGGGACAGTAACACCCGTTAAGCCACACAGCCGGAGCCCCCCAGTGCGTTTTTAACACATTGCTCATGATCAATGAAGCACTCTGGTACTTTTACCAAGTGGGAGAGTGGAGGTAGTTGGAAGGTAATATCTTGATCAAACATTACAACAGGAGCTAGAGGCTTGGATATGTAAATCTCAGTTTTAGCTATTTCAATAATGACATTATTAATGAAGCCATGTGCTAATTACTGTCAGATGCTCAGTGCTGTAAAAAGGTTTTCCACTTACTACGTTGAAGAATAATCCCTAAATTATCCTTTAAATGTAACACTCACTAGTGCAGGATTATTGCGACTTTAGCCACACAGCACACTAGGCAACATTCAAAGTTTAGAAATTTTGATGAAGTCTGAGTAGCTTTGCAAAATGGGGCTTTGCACAGTTTGAAAAATAAACCAAAAAAAGGACTTGCTCATTGGCAAGTAAAATACAGAAAAGGGCATTAGCCCTGAATCGTATAACATCAGTGCTGGCAAAATTACTCAATCAAATGAAACATTCATTAAGAATATGTCCTGCCTATGACAGAACAATAACTTGTTACACATCTTTGGTGTCCATTCAAATTGTGGAGTTTGTAGCTGCTCGTTAAAATTGATGTGGACCTGCTGGTGTTGGACTGGGGTGGACAAAACCAGAAGTCACACGACACCAGGTTATTGTCCAAAAGGTTTATTTGAAATCACAAGCTTTTGAAGTGCAGCTTCTTTGTCAGGTGATTTCTTTTTGGCCTCAGACCTTTGGGTGACCGTCCTCCAAGGTGGACTTCGGGACAGGCAACAACGCAAAGTGGCCGAGCAGATAACCAAGTTTGATACCTGTGAGAGGTAATTTCGGTTTAAACTTTAAGATGTGCCTGGACCACAGACTGATCTATAATAAAAGACAAAACTTTTGTTTCTTTTCTAACAACCATTCTCAAAAGTCGAATAGTTTAAATTGTGCAGAATGCTGACAATTTGTGAGCGATAGTAAAAACAAGCAGGCTCTTGATTGATGAAGCCATTCACACAGCAGGGAAGGATAAGTCCTTGACTGATAAGACTCCAGGATGGGAGAACGACTTGAGACATCTGTTTCAGATTAAAGCCTTTGACTGATAAGACTACAGGGTGAGAAAAACAACAAACTTTGGAGACTCTGGAGCCTTTTGTTGCAGACTTTGTGATAAAAATAATGATGTTTTTAAGAATGTGAACCTCATGGCTTGTTGGAGCCAAGGAGAGGAGGGACTTGTGCTATATATAATGGAGACTTTGTAAGCCTCAGCGCGCCTTTTCTTTAAGGGTGCCCGACTCTGCAGACTTGACTTGTTAATAAAACTTTGTTTTCCTGAATTTGTCTAGAGCGATTATTGAGAAGCGATTTTCGTTTCTAACAATACCCATGGGGATGGCCTCATTGGCACCTTGGGTTCATGTCACATGACAGATGACCCCACTGCACTATACACTCTCTCACACACTTGAACACAAGCGTGCACACGCACACACACATACACTCACGCAGACTCTCTCTTGTACACAAGCTATCTCAGATACGCTCAGACATACACTCTCACCCACACATGCATCCTCTCTCAGTCTCATACCTCATTACACTCGCACGTACGCGCATACACACACTCTCTCACACTCACACTCACATCCCCACATTCACACCCACACGCAGACACTTACTCGGTCTCCCCTGCATAAGAACACATATACGTCTGTGGGGTGAATTTGTACTTGCAGAATTACATTTTATTTTGCTCAAAAACTGCATAGATCAGTGTAAGATTCTGTAAATCCCACTTTAGAATCAGTCTGACCTAACATTAGGACACAGACAGACCTTAACCTCACACCTTCAATGCATTATCTGAGCTGAGATAGCACCTACTATTAAAGCTATCTTGACAATGTAACTTTAAGAAAGTTCTGGGATTTACATGTGAAGGAACCAAAACGTACATGATCATTCTAAAAGATCAAAGACTTAAGCGAAATGTGTTTAATATTACATTCCAATGACACTGCAATCGTGTTGCTATAAATTCTGTGCTTTATGATTCTGCTCCACAACCACCTGATGAAGGAGCGTCGCTCCGAAAGCTAGTGCTTCCAAATAAACCTGTTGGACTATAACCTGGTGTTGTGTGATTTTTAACCTTGTTCCCCTCCCAGTCTAACACTGGCTCCTCCACATCATTAAATGAGATGGGAACATTGTAGGTTCTGTTGATAAAAGGACTGCAATATAACCTTGCAATGAGCCTTTGATGCTGCCTGACCTGCTGTGCTTTTCCAGCAACACATTTTTCAGCTCTGATCTCCAGCATCTGCAGTCCTCACTTTCTCCTGCAAGGTATCATGGTCTAGTCTGAAGTAAAAGATAGTCACTGGGTAAATCCAATAGAGAAGCTTTTTGACTCAGAAACTGGACTCAAAACGCAAGCTTCTGTTTTTCCCTCTCCACAGTTATCTCCAGACCTGTTGAGGTGTATTTTCAAGTCCTTCCTGGTTTTAATTTAGACTAAGGAGTGTTTAGTCAAAACTCCACAAATCTTTACATTCAGATCCCGCCAAGATTGCTTGGTGTGGCAGGTTCATAGTCAGTCTGCACTTTACTCAACTTTATAATAATTACTAAACAAGGTAGGACTAAACTTCCCTTTTTTTCAAAACAAAACCTTTGAAAGTTTTCCTGAAACGGCAGCTAGTTGTGTTGTACAAAGGTGAGTATTTATCTCTTTTCACTGGAAGAAATCAGAACCATGATTTGCAGAATTATTGGAGAAAGATATTTGGTTATGTGTGTATCAATCTTCCAAACAGCAAAGAAACGAATCAAATTTTGACAGTTGAGGGGGTGGGGTGTGTCGTGTGACTCTGAAAGGCTGGTGTCCAACAACCACAGCCAATAATGCACAACAGTTCTGGTCTCCCTGTCATAGGAAGGGTGTTATTAAATTGGAGAGACTTCAGAAAAGATTTACCAGGGTGTTGCCAGGACTGGAGGGTTTGAGTTATAAAGAGAGGCTGAATAGGCTGGGACTTTTTTCTCTGGAGTGCAGAAAGATTGAGGCCTTAAAGAAGTTTGTAAGATCATGAGGGACATAGATAAGTTGAATTACCAAAGTCTTTTTGCAGAGTGAGGGGAGTTCAAAACTAAGAGGCATATCTTTAAGGTTAAGAGGAGAAATATTTAAATGGGATCCGAGAGGCAATTTCTTCACCCAGAGGGTAGTTCGTGTGTGGAATAAGCTGCCAGAGGAAGTTTAAAAGACATCTGGACAGGTCCATGAATGATAAAGGTTTAGAGGGACATGGGCCAAATGCACTTATTAGTGACTATCCTGTATCGAAGACTCCTGGATTTGGACTCTTCTGAACAGTGGGAACTGAAACGTTTTGGTCTTTGTATTGGATTTGCCTTTCTACAGTCGTCTGTTGTAAACAAAGAGTCAGAACAGAGTAGCAGGATGTGCAAGCTGAGTTGGATAAATAGCTCATGTGGGGCTAGGCACCAACATGGGCTAGTCAGGTCAAATGGGATCTTCCTGTGCCAAAGTAATATTTCATCCCTGACATTAGGACAGTGCTGATTGATGTGTAATTTATTGGCACTAGAACCTGTATTCTAATAAACCTACTTTTCTGTTTCAAAGTATAAGATTCAGGATAGTCTTTGTGCATGGGAAATCATGTCTCACAAACTTGATTGAGTTTTTTGAATAAGTAACAAAGAAGATTGAGAGCAGTAGATGTGATCTATATGGACTTCAGTAAGGCGTTCGACAAGGTTCCCCATGGGAGAGTGATTAGCAAGGTTAGATCTCATGGAATACAGGGAGAACTAGCCATTTGGATACAGAATTGGCTCAAAGGTAGAAGACAGAGGGTGGTGGTGGAGGGTTGTTTTTCAGACTGGAGTACAATTGCAACATTTAAGAGGCATTTGGATGGGTATATGAATAGGAAGGGTTTGGAGGGATATGGGCTGGGTGCTGGCAGGTGGGACTAGATTGGGTTGAGATATCTGGTCGGCGTGGACGGGTTGGACCGAAGAGTCTGTTTCCGTACTGTACATCTCTATGACTCTATGACACTATATGCTGCACCTACTAATGGCCATATAGTACAGTGTCAAAGGCAAGACTTAAGGTTGAAGCTAATCAATGAATGTGAAGATGGTGACACCAATATTGATGTTAGTTCTTCACCTTTATACAGAAACAGAACAAAATGTGGTCTAAAATCATCTTGTAATCAGTTCAAAGGAAACAGAACATTCTTCTAATTCCACTCTCAATTACTTTGGCAAATAAATTTGTCATTAATGGTTTCCAATCTAATTGCAATTTCATTCACACATTGACGAGTTTCTGTGTGAGCAGCATCCGAGGAGCAGGAGAATCGACGTTTCGGGCAAAAGCCCTTTATCAGGATTCTCCTGCTCCTCGGATGCTGCCTGACCTGTTGTGTTTTTTCAGCACCACACTCTCGACTCTAATCTCCAGCATCTGCAGTCCTCAATTTCGCTGAGTTTATGTACGATTCTATTCAAAAGTGTAATACAACCTTATTGTTTGTAATTCTGTAAATCCTTCAGTTCGGCAGTCTTTTCAGACACTGGAGAATCTGAATGGCTGGTGTGAGTCATGTCCAACAGTCACAGCAGCTAATGCACAACAGGATTAGAAACTATCAAGGTCTGGATCCTATAAGCGCAAAACCAGGTTAAGCTGCTGCCTGTGAAATGTGCACTCTCTCACAATTCTGCTAGTTTGACTGCGGAAAAGGTTTAATTTAAAGATCTAGACATTTCTGTTCTCACTTTTCAGATAAGTCCAAATTCAGAGACCATGAACATAACATGGTTTTGTCTGTGATCACAGTTGGTAAGGCATTGCTGATGGGAAGGAATTAAAACTCATGTTTCTGTGTCATAAATCCTGGCACACTCTCCCTAAGAGCCTATACCACGTAGTTCAAGAGGGAAGTTCAGCTGCACCTTCTGCAGGGAATGAATGCTGGTCTTGCCCAACTATACACATATCTCATAAATGAATAATTAAGTGAAGACAGCCATTCAGAGAGGATATCAGGATGTACAAGGTGGACATTTTGATATTTCTTATCCCAAAAACCTGCTGAAATCAGGGGAGTCAAAGTGGAAATGTCAAAAGCAGCAATGATAGATTCTAGTTACTCAGGTTTATTGAGCTACATAACTATGGAAGTAGGTAGAGTTAAGGTATAACCAGCCATGGTGCTGTTCTGCTGAGGCTATTTAAGGTTCTTGTCAGACCGCATTTGGAACATTGTGAGCAGTTTTGGGCCCCGTATCTTAGGAAGGATATGCTGGTGTTGGACACGGGTCCACTGGAGATTTACAAGAATAATCCAAAATACAGGTTCCAGTGCCAGTAAATCATATCTCAATTATTATTGGTCTAGTATCAGGGAATAAAATACTACTTTGATTTACATAGAATGATTGGCACGGAGAGATCCCATTGCTGTCTGAGAAGTGGTTGACGAATCTGGATCTGTACTCGATGGAGTTTAGAGGCTGAGGGAGAATCTGATTGAAACTTACAGAATACTGAAAGGCCTGGATAGAGTGGACATGGAGAAGATGTTTCCACCAGTAGGAGAGACTAGGACCTGAGGGCACAGCATCAGAGGGAAGGGATGACCCTCTAGAACTGAAATGAGGAGAATTTCTTCAGCCAGAGGGTGGTGACTCCGTGGAACTCATTGACGCTGAGGGCTATGGGGACCAAGTCATAGAGTCATAGACATGTACAGCACGGAAACAGACCCTTTGGTCCAACCCGTCTATGCCGACCAGATATCCCAACCCAATCTAGTCCTACCTGCCAGCGCCCAGCCCATATCCCTCCAAACCCTTCCTATTCATATACCCATCCAAATGCCTCTTAAATGTTGCAATTGTACCAGCCTCCACCACATCCTCTGGCAGCTCATTCCATACACGTACCACCCTCTGTGTGAAAAAGTTGTCCCTCTTTTATATCTTTCCTCTTACACCCTAAACCTGTGCCCTCTAGTTCTGGACTCCCCGACCCCAGGGAAAAGACTTTGCCCACCAACGCCTGTACTCAATACTCTGACCAATAAAGGAAAGCATACCAAATGCCTTCTTCACTATCCTATTGAATGTATTTAAGACAGAGAGAGATTCTTGATTAGTCAGGGGATCAAGATTTATGGGGGAGAAGGTAGGAGAATAGGGTTGAGAAACATCATGGCCATGATTGTATGGCAGACAAGACTCAATGGGCCAAATGGCCTAATTCTGCTCCTCTATGGCCTTATGACCCCAACTGATTCGCAGAACCAGCTTGTGAGGCCGGAATGGCCCCTTCAACAATTGCACAGGAGGGAAAGGGCCGGATAAGGTGGAAGAAAGAATCACAAGTGACTCATTAGTCACGGATCTTTACGGAGTTATCAGCCTAATCCCTTGTCAGGTAAATGCTGTCTAACTGAAAGGATGCTGAGATGGCACTCAGGGAGGAAGAGGGAAATGTCTCTTTGAAAGATGTAACAAATAAGAAAAGTTGAGAGACTGACTCAATTTTTAAAAATTATTGCATTTATGGAGTTGCTTTTTCATGACCTCAGAATATTCACAAAGTCCATAGCCACTGAAGTAATTTTGAAATCTTGTGATATGGGGACCTGATGGGGTGAAACTTGTGCAAAATAATGATTTAGGAGAGGGTTTTACTGCAAACACGCTTTAAAGATATATCCTTTATCTGACAAGGCGTTTATCTGCTTTTCCCAAAGTATTTTTATAGAATAATGGAAACTTACAACACTGCTCTTCGCTGCTTTTAATCTTACCTTTATAAAGGTGTTTGCAATGATCTTTGCATTTTTTTTTGTCTTTGAGTTTGATCTAACAGTGACGGATTTGGAGAAGCTGGCTGCTCCTTCTGGAGCTGGACACTTTGATAAAGTTTTTTTAAAAAATGTCACAAAATGTAGTTCTAAAAAACTCCACAGAGATCGGTACTCTGTCACCTAGTCAACCTTTATTTACATGCGGCGAGCCCTTGACTCTGATCCAGCTCCCTCAGAGCCAGCTCTCAGAGTGAACAGAACCTCTGACACTCCTATTTGCACCTGTCAGCCAGGGCTCCCTGATTGGACCAGATTAACAGCCCCAGTCAGGAAGCTGAGATTCTGAGGTCCACCTGGCTGACCTCATTGCAATCTCTACAACCCTCCCTTTCTAATTCAGAGGAATAGGCCGATTCTTTCTCTTGTAGTTCTTCCTGGGGCATTTCAGGACCAGATCAGGTTTCGCCTACTCAGCCTCTGAGACGGGCAGCGTGTGACACATAGTAGGTTGCCTCTTGTGCCCATAGCATCTCAGGAGAAATTCATTCTCTTCTTCAGATGGCAAAGGCATCAACAACATCTCCGATTCTGAGGTATCTTCAACGCTTCACAGAGAGGGAGAACCCATGGATTCTGGAAAATTTGGGAAAGGCTGTCGAGCAGCTGAGCAGATTTTGCTCCCGGAACGTTTGTGAGTTTGCACAGGACGGTCACACCTACTCCAACTTAGTACATCACAGGAACTGACCTCATGGCCACCATGCCTCTTACTCGCTCTCATGATACCTACACCAAACTTTCTCCTCTGAGGTAAACCGCCTCTCTCGTTTAGCAGCATTGTGAGCGGCATTGGTGTTCCTGATGCTGTTTCACCCTTCCCCAAGGTCCTGAAAGATCAGATTTAAGCTGGTGTGACATCTTCTCCCCATTAGCAACACTGGAGCTGTCTCTGTAGTTGTGTGAGGGATGGTCCGATAATCAAATGGGAACTGGGACAGGTTGGTATCGAGTGAAGATGTAGGCTATTTCTTTGAGCCTGTCTTCAAATTTTGAACTGCTCTTTCTGCCAGGCCATTGGATGATGGATTGTATGGAACTGTCATTTATATACAATTCAACTTTTGGAAATACTCCAATTCCCACTGGTAAACAATGGGCAGTTATCTGCGACCAACACTTCTGGGAGTCTGTGTATTGGAAAGCATGCGCACAGCTTTTCTATCATTGTCCCTGGTCAAGCAAATGAACTCTATGCACATCCAGCCATTGAGTGGTCATCCATTATGAATCCAGGGTTTACCCAGCCATTCCTACAAATGTGGGGGTGCTGCTGGCAGTAATGTGAGGCCATTTTGCATTCAATGCATCTAATCCTGGCTAGTAGACATAACCCCTTGCCAACATCTTGATTTTGGAAACCCCTGGATGACCCTGCTGGCGTTCAGCCAGAATCTGGCAGTGACCTTTGCTTGGCACAATCACTCTTGCTCTCTCCTACTCTGATCTGGTCTCTCCAGGTCCAATAAAAGGTTTTAATTCTGGCTGTGATGGCCCTTTGGTTTTCCCCCAATATCACCAGCTGTTTTAGTTTTGCATCCAAAGTCTGATATTGTCAGCTGTGATTGGAAGTGTGTCCAGAAAATTTAACACCATTATGGACTCTCCAGTGCCACACTACTGATGGTGTATGTGCTCAATGCATCCATATTTGCTACTTGGCCTTGCAGAGTGTTCCAACTTGTAATTATAGGCACTCAGCACTAGTGCCCACTACTGAATTCGGCCTGAAACTATGGATGGCACTACCTTGTCCTCTTTAAATAGATCTAGTGGGGGTTTGTGGTCTGTAGTTATTATAAATTTACATCTGTAAAAGTATTATTCTGAATATGAACACCAAACCATCATTCTCTAGCTGGGCGTATTTACACTCTGCATTAGGCAAAGTGTGAGATGAATATGCTACTTAGCCTTTCTCTCCGTTGGACAACTTATGAGCTAGTACTACCCTGATACCATACCGAGAGGCATAGATCTCACTTGAAATCGTAGTGTGCCAACATCTAAGAATGATAGCTGTTTCTTCACTTCCCTGGAACATATTGATTGGCTACCAGCTATTTCCAAGGCTGACCCTGTTTTTAAGAGTCGATGCAAAGATGTCAAGATGAAGGCCAGGTTATGTATGAATTCTTCGTAATAATTCACTATCCCAAAGAAAGACCTAAGCTCTGGGACAGACGTGGGAAACAGGCACCTTTGTCACCCTCACTTTGTATTGGAAAGTGTGCACACAGTTTTTTTCTATCATTGACCCTGATCAGTGTAAACTTCCAACGGGTGTAGCCTGGTTTTGTTGACTCTGGAGCCAGAGTAGATCACTCTGGGTGCCTGGAACACGCATCTTTCCCTTCTAAGGCAGATGCCCACATGGGAGAAATGTATAAGGACGATGTTCAAGTACTCTAAGTGTTCCTTATTGGTTTTCTCTGTTACTAGCACGTCATCTAGATAAATGGTGAGCTGGGAAAGACCCTGTAAAATGTTCTCAGACGTACCTGAAAAATTGCACAGGCTGACAGTATCACAGTCTCGTATCTTGGTAGAAACCCTTATGGGTATAAATTGTAGCATACTTCTGGGAATTCACACTTAACCGCAATTGCAAGTTTGCATGGCTCCTGTCCAGCTGCATGAAGGACAACACCTCCCCCACCCCACCACCACCACCACCCCACCTCACCAGGTCTGTGTATAAGCAAGGGATTGGGTAGTTATTCAATTGTGAAAAGCAGTTTACCTTTTGTTTAGCATCCCCACAAAGACAAACTGACAGTCTGCCTTTACAGTTGGTATGACCATTCCACAAACTGTCCTGGATGAGTCCTTTGCTTTCCAGCCTTCTGCCAATAAGACAAATGACACTGGGTGGGCCTTGCAGAATCATGGAATTGTTTCCTGGTCAACTTGCAAGGTGCCTTCGGCTCCTTTGATAGTCCCTAGACCTTCTTTAAACACTTCCAGATATTGAATTAGGACTTCACTCAGGTCGCCATTTTCTAATTGAAAAATTGAGCCAATCAAGGTGAATCTTCTTCAATCAATTTTGTCCCATCATACTGGGCCCGAGCCTTTTACTACAATCAATGGTAATTGAACCAGCTTCTCAAAGTTGATTCTGTGAAATTTCACTGGTATAGGTGCTCAGTCTAGCTGGGTCATGTGTTAACTTAAGGGTCGAATCCCAGAGTATATTAAAGACTGGTTTTTGCGATAGCATCTCAGGATTAGAGGAGGCTTGGGGTCACGCTATTCTTTACTAAATCCATCAATTCTTGAAAGGTTTTTGCATATGATGCCTCAGGGAGTTAGGCTCCTAATAACCAAAAGCTACGACTCCACATGTTGTCATGAGACTTATTTGTTGCTTTTCATCTAGCTTAATGTCATTTTCCAGAAAAAAAACATTCTTTCCATGTACTGGGCCCAATCTTTAATTGCAGCATTGAATGAGTCACGTTTCCCAAATAATGGCATGACGCCAGAAATGCTTCCCCTAAGTCAAAGAAAACTGTTGCCAATGAATTATTTTATTCTTTTCTCTCTTCACCACTGAAATAACTCCACAGAGGCCGGTATCCCATCACCAAGTCACCCTTTATTTACATGTGGAGAGTCCTTGACACTGATCCAGCTCACTCAGAGCCAGCTCTCAGAATGAACAGAACCCTTGACATTCCTGTTTATGTCTGTCAGTGAGGGCTCCCTGATTGGACCAGGTTAACAGCCCAAATCAGGGAACTCAGATTCTGAGGTCCACCTGGCTGACATCATCGCAATCACTACATGGTTAAAAAGATTTGACTATTGGTGAGGGCTTTTTGAATAGAATAGTTGGTATTTGGAATCAGCTGTCCAATATGGCAGTATATACCAGGTTTAATAGTTGCCCTTCAGCAGAGGATCCTTGAAAGTAAGAAAAAATGCTGGTATTGGGGACATGAGGAAATGGGTTGGGAGTTGCCAAGCTACTCTATAAAATAGCTAGGAGGAAGGGATAAACCAGGGAATTACAGGCCAGTTGGTCTAACCTCAGTGTTGGTGTGAAGTAACTAGAAAGAATTGAGGGTTGGAATATATTTGTACTTGGAGAGAGAGGGATTAATGAGGGATAGTCAGCATGGATTTGTAATAGGACTGTCATGAATGGAAAGATCAATGGCCTTCTATTGGTAGTGGTATTATCACTAGACTATTAATCCAGAAACCCAGTTAATGTTCTGAGGATCTAGGTTTGAATCCCAGCACATCAGATGGTGGAATTTGAATTCAATAAAGCAAAATTCAGGAATTAAGAATCTACTAATAACCATGAAACCAACATTGATTGTCATAAAAACCCAGCTGGTTCACTAATGTCCTTTAGGGAAGGAAACTGCCATCCCTACCTGGCCTGGCCTAAATGTGACTCCAGACCCACAGCAATATGGTTGACTCTAAACTGCCTTCTGTGCAGCTAGGGACAGGCAGTAAGTGCTGGCCCAGCCAGTGATGCCCACATCCTGTGAATGAATAACAATGATTGACAAGTCTGAATCGTTTAAGGGGGTAACCAGAAGTGTTGATGAGGGTAATGTATTTGATGGACTTTAACAAGGCTTTTCATAAAGGTCCTTCTGGCAGACCGGTTAAGAAAGTAAGAGTCCATGGGAAAAGTGACACATTGGATCCAAACTTGGCTGAAAGGCAGGAAGCAGAGGGTGATGCTAGAGGGACGTTTCTGTGACTGGAAGTCTGTTTCCAGTGGGGTTTGACAGCGCTTGGTGCTGGGGCTTTTGCTGTTTGTGGTGTATGTTAATTTGAAATCAAATGTAGGGGGTTTTAATCAAGTAATTCATGGGTGACATGAAAATTAAGTCAGGTAGTATAAAGTGAGGAGGATAGCTGTGAAGCTGCAGGAGACTGGTCAGCTGGCCAGATCAGTGACAAATAGAAGTCAACCTGGAAAATGGCGACATTTTGCAGGTGGCGAACAAGGCAAGAGATTACACTGTGACTGGTATGAGTCATACAGCACTGAAACAGACCATTCGACCCAACTCTTCCATGCCGACCAAGTGTCCCAAAACTAGTCCCATTTGCCTACATTTGGCCCATATGCCTCTAAACCTTTCTTTTCATGTACCTGTCCAAATGTCTTTTAAATGCTGTCATTGTACAACCCCCTCTAGTCCCGGCAACATCCTAAGAAATCTTTTCTGAGCCCTCTCCAATCTAATATCTTTTCTATAGCAGGAAACCGTGAGGATGGCTCAGTGGTTAGCATTGCTGCCTCACAGTGCCAGGGACCTGGATTTGATTCCAGCTTCTGTGTGGAGTTTGCACATTCTCCCTGTGTCTGCATGGGGTTCCTCCCACAACCCAAAGACGTGCAGGTTGGGTGAACTGGCCGTGCGAAATTGCCCATAGTGTTCAGGGGTGTGTAGGTTAGTCAGGGGAAATGTAGAATACTAGAGTAGTGGGATGAGTGTGGGTGGGTTACTCTTCGGAGGGTCGGTGTGGACTTATTGGGCCTAATGGCCTGTTTCCACATTGTAGGGATTCTATCTGAAAACCAGACCAGAATGTACACAGTACCCAAAGTGTATAATATCCTGTACAACCAAAACATGACATCCCAACTCCTCTACTCAATGGTCTGAGCAATGAAGGGAAGAGTGCTAAATACCTTCTTACCCACCCTGTCTACCTGTGACACAACTTTCAAAGAACTATGTACCTGAACCCCAGGTTCCTGTTCGACAACACTACCCCGGGGCCTTACCATTAACTGTCTAAGTCCTGCCCTTGTTTGTTTTTACCAAAATGCAATACCTCGCATTTATCCAAATTAACCTGCATCTGCCACTCCTCAGCCCATTGGCCCAATTGATCAAGATTCCTTTGTAATCTTAGATACCTTCTTCATTGTCGACTACACCACCAATTTTGGTGTCATCTGCAAACTTACTAACCATACCTCCTAAATTCTCGTCCAAATTATTTTTATAAATTACAAACAAAAGTGGACCCAGCCCCGATCCCTGTAGAACACCACTGGACACAGGTCTCTAGTCCAACCAACTGTCTACCACCATCCTCTGTCTCCTACCGTCAAGCTAATTTTGTATACAGTTGGCAAGCTCTCCCTGAATCCCGTGTGGTCTAAGTTTACTAATTAGTCTACCATGTTAAACCTTGTCAAAGGCTTTACTACTCTCCATGTGGACAACATATACTGCTCTGTTCTCATCAATCATTTTGGCTATATTCTCAGAAAAACTCAATCAAGACTGTGAGACATGATTTCCCGTTCACAAAGCCATGCTATCCCTAATCAGTCCTTGCCTCACCAAATGCATGTAAATTTCATGTTTCAGAATCCCCTCCAACAACTTACCCACCACTGATGTAGTCTTGAAAAGTTCTAAGATCACAGGGACATTGGTGTGTACATCTGCAGATCTCTGAAGATTGTAGGGTAGGTAGACAAGGTGGACACGAAGATGTGTGGGATACTTGTCTTGATGAGCTGAGGCATGGAATACAAGAGTGCGTAGGTTATGCTGGAAGTGTATAAAACACTGGCTAGGCCATAACTGGTGTACTGTGTGTAGTTATGGTCACCACATTGCAGGAAGGATGTGATTTCACTGAACAGGGTGCAGAGGAGATTCATCTGGATGCTGCCTGGGCTGGAGGGTCTGTGGTTTGAAGATAGACTGGCGCTGCTTTCCTTACAGCAGCGAGGGAACCAGGCAGAAGTGTATACTATTACGAGGAGCAGATAAGAAGACACTTTTCCAATTAGTAGAGAGTGCAGGAGGCAGATATATGTGGCAGAAGGATAAGAGGAGAACTGAGGTAAATTTTTTTCACGTAGAGGATGGTGGGATCTGGAACTACTGTCTGAAAGGTTGATTGAAACAGCAACTCTTGTAACATTAAAAGCAGTATTTAAGTATTCACTTGCATTGCGCCAAGAGATGAAAAATGGGATTAGTCAGATCTTTGTTGACAAGTGCATATATGACAGGTCAAATGCCTCCTTCTGCAAATGTCGATGACTGCGATAAGCCTCCTTCTACAAAGCACTATTTAATCCAAATGGAAAATTATTCTGCAGGTGTTCCCACCATAGCAAAGAATTTCAAGAGGGAAATGGCTTTTCAATTTCAAAAATATTCACTCAAAGCATGTATGTGTTGCTAGTTATGCCATGATTTATTGCCCAAGGGACACTTAAGAGTCAACCACATTTCTGTGGTTCTGGAGTCACATGTCACAGCTCCAGGGACCCGGGTTCGATTCCCACCTCGGGTAACTGTCTGGGTGGAGTTTGCACATTCTCCGTGTCTGTGTGGGTTTCCTCCGAGTGCTCTGGTTTTCGCCCACAATCCAAAAATGCGCAAGTTAGGTGAATTAGCCATGCTAAATTGCCATAGGTTAGGCGCATTAGTCAGGGGTAAACAAAGGGTAGGGGAATGGGTCTGGGTGGGTACTCTTCAGAGGGTCGGTGTGGACTTGTTGGGCCAAATGGCCTTTTCCACGCTGTGGGTAATCTAATCTACAGCATAGACGGAGGCCCTTTGGCCCATCAAGTCTGTGATAGTTAAAAACAGCCACTTAATATTCTAAACCCATTTTCCAGCACTTGCCATAGCCTTGTATGCCTTGGTATCACAAGTACACACCTAAATATTTCTTCAATGTGATGAGAGTTTCTGCCTCTCCAACCCTTACAGGCAGGGAGTTCCAGATTCCCAGCACCATCTGGGGCAAAACAAGACTTTCCCTCACCATCCCCCTTTAAACCTCCTGGTCCTTACCTTAAATCCATCATCCCTCCATCAAGGTGAAAAATTACTTCCTGTCTACTGTCTATGTCTCTCATAATTTAATATATCTCAATCATGGCCTTCTCAATCTCCTTTGCTCCAAGGAAAGCTACCTCAGTCTGTCTAGTCTCTTTTCATAACTGAAATTCTCCAGCCCAGGCAACATTCTGGTAAATCTCCTCTACACCCTCGCCAGCGTGGTCACATCCCTCCTATAGTGCAGACCAGACCGGGTAAGGACAGCAGTCTCGTTCCCTAAAGAATGCAGTGAACCATGTGGGCTTTTGTGACAATCGACAATGGCTACATTGTCGACATTAGGTAAGCTTTCCCTTCCCTTCAGACTTACATTGAATTCAAATTCCATCTGCCAAGTGAGATTCAAACCTGAAGCCCCTAGAACAATCATCTGGGTCTCTGGATTAATTGTCTTGCAATTGTCCTCCCATAATATACTCAAAAAGCTGAGCTACACACTGGAGAGGAAATTGCAACCAGTTCTCCTGATCAATATTCATCCCTCAGTCAACATCACAGATTATCCATTTATTATTACATCATTCTTTGTGGGAGCTTGCTGTGCATAGATTGGCCCCTGCACTTCCTTCAATCAAACAGTGACTCCACTATAAATTATTTCATTGGCTTGAAAGTGCTTTGAAGCATCTGATGGCTGGTAAAACTAAAGCCCTGATATACTCAATAAATCCAAATGAAATCTAATCATTGCTTGGCCGTACAGAACTTCAACATTGTTAAAAGGAGACAGTGAGTTGCATTGTTTTGGACTAGGACACAAGAAAAGAGATTTGAGGAAAAGGATGCTAATTAATCCACCCCAAAAAGTGGATACTGATTGGTTACCAATTGGGTAATCCCATAGATCATGAGTTTTGTTAGCACATATGAATGAGTGTTCATTGAACTCATGAACTCAGCAATTAATGTAGTTGAGTTCAGTTTCAATGAAAGCATGTTTGCCTAAATTATACCTGCCTAGTCAAGTTTATCCCAAAGTCTGGTTATTGCATCCTAACACATAACAAAAAGTTTCAGCTTCCTGTCTGTTTTAGTGATGTTTAACATTGATACAAAACACTGAAAAGGTTCAGGCCTTATTGGAATTGCAAACCTTCGTTTCCAAGTAAGCCAAGTCTTCCATATAATGAGCCACAGCTACATGAGCATAAAATCCTTTTGGGTAGGGTGGAAGGCAAAGAACTGGGTGGGAGACCCACGGGATTGGATGGAGGACTGAATTTCCACCGTTTTTGACAGTTATTTTTGTTAACCGTTGGTAAGAATGGAATTGAGGGAGTCGTGAAATCAGTGTCATCCCCTGGAAACCCCCAACATCACCCCTGTGATTCCAACAATGGGTATACTAAGAGCATGCTCTCATTGTATGTGCCAATGCAGCTTATCCCCTCTATTCTTTTTAATAACTACACAGAGGTTGGTATCCTGTCACCAAGTCTAATCCTCCTCCATCAGGAAATAGCACAATGATGCTCTAATAAAGATCTATATGCATCAACAGCAAAAGACATTTTTTTTAACAAAAACAATGCAACCTGATAGTATTTTTAAAAAAAACTTATTTTCCACGCAGTAAAATTCAATAAACTGGGAGCTGCTATTAGCAAGGAGAGTGCAGCACTGCCCTTGAGCAGTTAAATCTGAGACCTGGATGAAGTCGGTGATATTTTCTCAAGATGACATTTACCCTAGATGTTTCCCTCAGGCACAGAAAGCATTATTAGTACAGCTGTGGAAATAAAACGCACAAGCACACCAGAGATTGGAGCAGGAAGAGGCCATTCAGCCCTTTGAGTCTGGCCTGCTACATACTATAATCAAGGCTGATTGGATCATGGCCTCAACTAGCCATGTTCACTTGAACCTCGCCACGTGACCCATGGATCTTAGACCCGTCCCTGCTTCATATGGGCTGATGTGCCTGAGATTTATTTATCAGTTTTCCTCTCTGCTTGAACACACAGTAACCATATTCCGAAGTTGTCTGAATGACAAAAGAGAAAAATCAAAAGGGAAAAGTTTTGGGAATGAATTGCATCAATGCAAAAGCTTTTGATTTTTTTGGTGGGGGGAGCGCTGGGTGGAGGGACGAGGAGAGAAATGTTGCCAATTCGCTTCCAGGAACCAAAAAAAAAACCTCCTTCCAACAAACCGATAAATATTTCGTGGATATCCCACAAGTTTCAAATGTGGATTTAGATGCAGTCTCGGAAAATAGTGCATCATCCAACATTTAGTTTGGGAACCAACAGTCAACATCTTTAACCAAATGCATGGATAATGTGTTTTTTTAAAATGTATTTATTTTTTAAAATTTTTTTTTGAATTTTTGCTCTCTCTCTCTCTCGCGACAAGTATGTCAGTTCAGTCCAGGGGTTCCTGTTTTATTCGAATGACAGGTGGTACACGGGATAGTCGCTTGATTTCCCGCCTTAGTACGTATTCACTAAACTGGGAGGAGTCAACTCCACCGCCGCTGGATCCGACAATTTCAAATCCCTTCAGCTGTAATCGTTCCAGGACCTAGCAAAGGAAATCAGACAATGTGAAGTATACGAGCACATTAAAGCTTTATGTCCTCATCTCAGCAAGGGCAGCAGAGTGGATCTCATAGCCAGGTTCCACTTGCCAAGACCACCACTGCAGCTTTGGGGCCTCCCAAAACGATTCACTTGTGTTTCAACAATTTCTATTATTCATTTCGTGTTTGGGAAAGCTGTCAGCTTTAACTGACTTTTGGCAGCTCACAGAACGTAATGAATCTAAGCTGCTGTTTTCTGAAACAGACACTGAAATTTCCCTTTTGAGAAACCACACAAGACTTTGAATGCATTCCCCAGAGATTAACAACAAATGTTACAAACATCAACTTATACAGAAATACTTTGACCAAAATCTCTTAATTGGCAACCGAATATTCTCCGAATATTTAGCATTCTGCTCCTGGTGCAAGGAGATGGGTCATCGTACTATGTTTGAAAGGGCGGGTTCAATAGTAGCCTTCAATAGGGATTGGATAAATATTCAGTTGTCAGAAAAATTGCAGAGACACAGGGAAAGATTGGGAGGGTGCAACTAATTTGATTGAAAGGGTTGGGGCAATCACCACCATCTGAAATGCATCCTTTTAACTCATTCGAGCTACCTGTCACTGGCAAGGAAGGATTTCTGACCTATCCATAGATGCAGCCTTGAGAAAGTGCTGGTGAACTGCTGCAGCCCATGTGTTGTCCATGGACCGTGATGGAGAGAGTTCCAGGGTTTTGATTTTTTTAAAACTTCATTTGGAATGGATGGCCCAGCAATCACGGCCAATCCCTAATTGCTTGGAAACATAGGAATAGGAGTAGGAGTAGGCCATTCAGTCCCTTAAATGTTTCACCATTCAATGAGATCTGTAGCCTAACTTCATAGACTTGCCTTTGCTCCTTATCCCTTAATAGTTTTATTTAGCAAAAAATTATCTCCCCTCAGATTTAAAATTAACTACTGTTTGTGGAAGAGAGTTCCAAAGTCTACTGGAAGTCACATGTAGGCAAGGCCAGGCAAGCATGGTAGATGTCCTTCCCTAAAGGACATTAATGACTCAGTGTTTACTATTAGACTAGTAGGTTTTTAAAAAATTATTCCAAATATTTATTGATTCAAATTTTTCTATCCACTATTGGTGGGATGTGAACCCATGACTACAGGCCATTAGCCTGGGTCTCTGGATTACTAGTCCATTGTCAATATCACATCTGCCCTTTATAAAACAATGTAACACAGTGAGTCACATGAGGAAATACTAGGGTAGGTGACCAAAAACTTGGTCAAAGGAAAAGACAATGCAAGGAGGGAGGGGGTAATACCATAATGGGGTCGCAGAAGATGGATGAGAATTGTAAAATGAAAGATTCACTTGACTAAGAGCCAGGGTACGTTAGTGAGCAAGGGAGTGGGGTAAAGGACTTAATGCCATTTAAGACAGAGAGTGACAGAGACAGTGTGCCTGAGAGAGGAGAGAAACAGACAGACAATTTTAGAGAAAGTGAGAGAGAGAAAAAGACAGTGAGGGACAATGAGAGAGAAACAGAAGTGGAGAGAAGCAGAGATAGAGAGAGAGAAAGACAGAGACAGAGAGAAAGAGAGTGACAATGAGACAGAGACAGACAGTGAGAGGGAGAGAGATAGACAGCATGTGTGTGAGAGAGAGAGACAGAGACAAAAAGAGAGAAATGTGCGTGAAAACTTTAATCTATTACCTGAACAGAGTTGAGGTGGCAGTAGCCATTGAGGGGGAATCGGATGACGTGCGTTGAGTCATGATTCCAGCCAGCATTAATTGAGTTACACATCACATCCCCAATTTCCGGGAACACCTCTTCGATCAGGGCCTTGTCTCCGCTCAGAGTGATCCGCTCCCCTAAGTCAGGGGCCACCCGCACCACCAGACACTCGCACGGCCTCGAGACCCGGCCCAGCTCCCTCTCCTGTTTCCAGCGCTCCAGTTCGATCAGCATGGGCTGCAACTGGAAATATTTGGCCTCTTCGAATAACAAGCTGTAATCCTGAACACAACACAAGCAACAAAAGGCACTCTCACGTGTTTGTACTACATACAGTGAAAGCCTCACAGACACCACAGAAAAACATGCACTGGTGTTACAGTTTGTTATTTGTTTTAGTCTTTCATGGAATGTGGGCATCACTGTCACAACCATCAATTCTTCTATTCAGCCCCTAACTGCCCTTGCATTTATTGCCCATGCCAAACTGCCCATAAATGGCCTCTGCAAACCACCTAAGAGGGAAATCAAGAGTCAGCCGCATTGCTATGGGTCTGAAGTCACATGTGGGCCAGACCAGGTCAGGGTGGCAGATTTCCCTCCCTCAAGGAACCAGATGGGTTTTTACAACAATTGAAGATGGTCATCATCACCGATACTAACTTTGAAATCCAGATTACGAGTAACCTGTTCAGATTTGTTATGACATACCTATGTAGTAACTAGGACATGAACTAGTTTTCCAGGCCAGAGGTAGGAATACTACCACTGTGACCCCAAAAGTCTTCTTTTACAAATTAAAAAAAGAATTACCCATGTTTGTAATCAACCTGCTCAGAGATGTTACTGCACACCTGTGGAGCAGGTGGGACTTGAACCCAGGCCTCCAGGCCCTGGGGTAGGGTCACTACCTCTGTGCCACAAAAGCCCCCTTTTTTTCCAAGTTACACTTCAGTGACAATAATAGTCCAAGCTGACTAGAGGTAATTGGATAATTAAGAGTGAGAAAAGAGAAAGACTTGCATTTATAAATTGTTTTGACATCCTAAAGTAGTCTGCAGCCACTTAGGTTCCGTTGAAGTGTAGTCAATGTAGGAAAAAGGCCAACTGAATGGTGTGCAGCCATCTCCCACAAACAAGAGACTGACAGATTTTTAATCAGGAAGGGAACATAGAACATAGAACATTACAGTGGAGTACAGGCCCTTCGGCCCTCGATGTTGCGCTGACCTGTGGAACCACTCTGAAGCCCATCTAACCTTCATGATTCCATTTTCATCCATATGTTTATCCAATGACCATTTAAATGCTCTTGAAGTTGGCGAGTCTACTCCTTTTGCAGGCAGTGCATTTCATGCCCTACTACTATTCTGAGTAACGAAGCTATCTCTGACATCTGTCCTATATCTATCACCCCTCAATTTAAAGCTACGTCCCCTCATGCTAGTCATCACCATCCGAGGAAAAAGGCTTTCACTATAATCGAGGGTAATGGGGAAAAGGCAGGAAAGTGGAGTTGAGGATTATCAGAATCAGCCATGATCTCACTGAATGGTGGAGCAGACTCAATGGGCTGAATGGCCTACTTCTGCTCATGCACAGAATCACAGAATTTTATAGTGCAGGAAGAGGCCATTCAATCCATTGTGTCTGTACTGGCTCCTGAAAGAGGCAACCAAGCTATTCCCACTCTCCAGCTGTATTTCCAGAACCCTCTAAGTCCATCCCTTTCAAATACATACCCAGCTCTCTTTTGAAACCTCCTATGGAATCCGCCTCCACCACTCTCCAAGGGAGCGTTTTCCAAATCCAAACAACTCTTTGCGTAAGGACTTTTCTCCTCATCTCATTCCTAGCTGTCATGCTGACAGCCTTGAAGTTATGACCTCCAGTTACTGACATACTAGTTAAAGGTAAGAAAACATTTTTCTTTACCTTGTCAAAATTTTTCATAACCATGATTACCTCAATAAGGTCACCTCTTAATCTTCTCTGCTCCAAGGAGGATAAACCCAATCTCTCTAACCTTACCTTGTATCTAAAATCCCTCATTCCTGAGATCTATCTAGTAAATCTCCTTTGTACTGTCTCTAGGGCTTTAACATCCTTCCTTATATGAAGGTCCCCAGTGTAATGATTGTAACAAGGTCAACCGAGTGGACCTCACTGAATAGGAGCTCCCTGAGTGGGGCTGTTAACCTGGTCCAATCAGGGAGCCCTGGCTAACAGATATAAACAAGAGTGTTCGGCAGTAGTGTGGGGGAAAATTAAAAAAAAACAGGAAAAGGAAGTAGTGTGTTAGAGGTTCTGTTCACTCCGAGGGAGCTGGCTCAGTGTCAAGGACTCTCCACATGTAAATAAAGGGGGACTTGGTGATGCAATACTGTCCTTTGTGGAGTTATTTCACCCAGAAGTGAACACAATACATCAAATATGGTCTGACAAATGATTTGTAGAGATGTAGCATCTCTTCCTTGCTTTTTACTCTATGCCTCTATTTATATATAATCATCCTATAAATCTTAACAACTGTTTCAACTCCAGAGAATCATGTGCATGGACCTTGAGGTCCTTCTGCTGCTGTACCCCTCTCAGAGTTGTGCCATTGAGTCTGTATTGTGACTCTTTTTTTTTCTACCAAAATATATTACCTCACATTTCTCTGCATTAAAATTCATCTGCCAGGTGTCTGCCGGTTTGTCCAACTTGTCAATGTCCCTCTGAAATCGCTCAGGTATTAACCTCACAATTTACTGGTCTCCCTATCTTAGTGTCATCTGCAAATTTAGGGATGTTGCCCTCAACACCCATGTCCAAATCATTTCTGTGAATCAGAAAAACCAAGGGTCTCAACATTGATCCCTGGCGAACACCACTTTCAACTCATCTCCAACCTAAGAAATACCCATCTATATCCACCCTCTTTTTCCTATTTTTTAGCCAACATCTAATTGATGCTGTCAAGGATCCATCAATCCAAAATATTTCGAATTTGCTAATCAACCTGGCATGTGGCCCTGTATCATCTTTTGGAATTATCTGCCTGAGCATTCAGATGGGGTGTGGAGTCATGTTCGACCCAACACATGGTAGCTTCAGTAAGAGTTTAGTGTCAGTGCAGTTGCTGGAATTTGTTGGGAGCTTTATACATTTGCGGAAGTGGTTAAGCCAGTCAACTTACTTTGAAATCGTCAGGAATAAGGAGCTTTGAAGTGCGCAGAAAGTTTAAAATGTAACGAAACATCTGACCGTCTCTGTCAATGAAGTAATGTTGCTTCAGGCTGTCCAGGACAATGGGCTCAGTTCCATCAAAGAGACGACCAATTCTGCAACAAGGCAACAGAAAACACAAGTGTCAGATATCTGGGTAAACAAGAACAAATTTTTAGACTGGAGGCACCACGTAACAGAAACTAGGAGCAGGAGTAGGCTATTCAGCCCTTCAAGCCTGCTCCATCATTCAGTATGATCATGGCAGATCCTTTATCTCAATGCCATCGCTGAATTCTGCATTATCGACATCCTGGGAGTTATCAGTGACCAGAAATTGGTCTAAACCATCCATATAACTATAGTGGCTACAAGAGCAGGTCAGAGGCTAGGAAAACTATGGTGAATAAATCACCTTCTGACTCCCCAAAGCCTGTCTACCATATACAAAGTACAAGTCAGGAGTGTGATGGAATACTTCCCACTTGCCTGGATGTGTGCAGCTCCAACAACACTCAAGAAGCTTGACACCATCCAGGACAAAGCAGTCTGTTTGAATGGCACCACATCCACAAACATGGAAAAAAGATTTTATGTAAAATTTTGTGATTTGCATCAAACTACCTGAAATGCTTTATTTAAAATAGATCTTTGAAAGTTCATGGAGACTTTTTTTTGAAACAAGGCTTCCTAGAAATCACATGATTGTCGAGAACTTCTTGAAGACTCTGCTGGGCCTGTCTTGAACACTGACTGGCTTGGACAGGGCCTTGTTTTATCTGGCAGCCTCTTAAGAACAAGCTGAGCAGGAGGAAAGCCCGCGATGAGAAAGCTGCCCAGCTGACCTCTTTCATTACTGAAAAGAAAAAACTTTCTTGTTGAGTTCAGGATAAGACCTACTTGTTCTTTTGAAAGAGTAATTGAAGAAACACCCCATGGTTTTTTCTTTTGCCTTCATGAGTAGCCCCAATGGCCAAAATGTTTTTTTTCAGAAAGTCAATCTTTTCAGAAATCTGATTTGATTCTGTTCTCTTCAAATGTGCAAGTGTGTTTTGGGGATAAACATTTATACTTCCTTATCACTGATTGTGTCTGTTCACCAATTATTGCAATTTTGTTGGGGATCGGTTGGCTCGACAGCTACATTGCAATGCCAAGAAATGTCACCAGTGGGGGTTCAATTCCTACTCTGGCTGAGGTTACCATGAAGGACTCTCCTTCTCAATGTCTCCGTTCACCTGAAGTATGGCGACCTTCAGGTTAAACCAACAACAGTTGACTCTCTCCCTAATGAGAGAGGAGCCTGATGGGTCTGGTAGGACTACGGCAACTTTACCTTTTATGGTATCTTTGTGTCATAAATCTGATTGAGAAATTGCTTTTTTAAAATTCATTCACAGGATGAAAATGTCACTGGCTAGGACAGCGTTTATTGCCCATCCCTAGTTTACCAGAGGGCAGTTAAGAGTCAACCACATTGCCATTTGTTTCAAATGTGATTGAGATGAGGTGCTGAATTGGTCATGTGGGAAACTGGGAGAAGCATTTTTGTTTTGTGTTGTGACCAGGGATGACTGGGATTAGAGACATTATACACTTGTTGGTCAAAACACAGGTTGGTATCACAGAATATTCACAGCCACCGAAGAGTGCACTCAGGGTCTTGACTTAAAATCTTAGCAACTCCTTGACAGTGTAACTCTCACTCAGTACCAGCTCTGTGATCATCTAGAAAACGTCTCCTGAACTCATGACCTAACTCAGAGGTTTGGGTACAATCCACTGAGACAAGGCTGACCACTTGCCTGGATGGGGACAGCTCCAACAGCACTCTAGAAGCTTGACACCATCCAGGACAAAGCAGCCCGCTTGACTGGCACTGCATTCACAAACATCCACTCCCTCTAATACGGACGTTCAGTAGCAGCAGTGTGTACTATCTAGAAGATGAGCTGCAGAAATTGACAAAGATCTTTAAATAGCACCTTCCAAACCCACAACCACTTCCATCTAGAAGGACAAGGGTAACAGATACATGGAAACACCACCCCCTTCAAGTTCCCCTCCAAGCCATTCACCACCCTGACTTGGAAATATAACACCGTTCCTTCACTGTCACTGGGTTAAATTCCTGGAATTCTCTCCCAAACGGCATGTGGACTGCAGCGGTTCAAGAAGGCAGCTCAACCTTCTCAAGGGGCAACTAGGAATGAGTAATAAATAGTGGCCAGGATTTAATATGCTACAATAAGGTCACCTGTTACTTTTTCTAAACAGCAATGAGTATAGGCCTAACCTGTTCAACCTATTCTCATTAGAGGTGCTGTATAATAATTGCTCCTGTGATGACTTATAATGTTAAAGGTGCTCTATGAATGCAAAAAGCTGTTGTTGTAAATCCCACACTCAATGAGAAGAGGAAAATGGTCCTGGGTGTCACAATCACATCGTATTGATACTTCTGGCCTGAGAGAGAGAGCACACTCGCGAGAGATAGTGGGTGGGTTGTGTGCGAGAGAGAGAGAGGGTGTGTGCGAGAGAGTGTGTGAGAGACAGAGGGTGTGAGACAGAGAGAGAGAGTGTGTGAGATGCGAGAGAGACGGAGGGAGGGAGATAGAGAGAGAGAGAGAGAATCAAAATGATACTTGGACTCGAAGGGTAAAACTACACAAATTAGGGCTGTAGTTCCTAGAATTTAGAAGTTCACAGGATGATTTGATCAAAGTTTACGAGTGGAACTGATGACCTAGACAAACAGAATCCATTTTGACTGACTGAGGGGAGTCCAGAATTAGGGGTCAGAGCCTAATAGATGGAGCCAGACATTTCAGCAGTGACATCGGGAAACATTTTGGGCACGAAGAAGGGCAGACAGTTGGAACTCTCTTCCACAACTGAGCACTTATGCAAATTATTTGTCAAGTTTAAAACTGAGATTGATAGGAATTTTGTTAACCAATGGATGGGACAATGGAGTTAGATCACAGATCGACCATGATCCCATTTAATAGTTAAATGAGTTTAAACTTGCAGATTAGGAGCATGATAGGGCATTCATCCTCTCTAGACTGCTCTGTTATTTAATATAATCATGGCTGATCTAATTGTCAGCTTAACACTACATTCCCACCTGTCCCCGAAAAGCTTTCACCTTTGTGTCCATCCATCCATCCAACTCTGCTTCAAAAATGCTTCCACTGTTTTTAGAGGACAATAGTCCCAAAGTTGATGATCCTGACAGAAAAAAATCCTCATCTCTGTCTTAAAAGGGCGACCCCTTATTTTTAAACAGTGACCTCTGGTTCCAGAGTATCTCACAGGAAGAGAGGCAATATGGGGACATGGGTTCGGATCTTACTGTGAAATCTGAACTCAATTAAATCAAAATTTGGAATAAAGAGATGACCCAATGTGATGACTTGTTGTTAATATCCCACCTGGTTCATTAATGTCCTTTCTGGAATCCTTACCTGGTTTGGTCTACATCTTTCACAGAAGATGTGAGGGACAGGTTTTTTTTTAGTGATGGGTGCCTGGAACGCGCTGAAGGGGTAGTGGTGGAGGCAGGTATGATGGGGCACTTAGGGGATTTTTAGATAGGCACATGAATAAGCATGAAATGGAGGGATATGAACCATGGGCAGCCAGAAGGGATTAGTTTCATTTGGTGTCATGTTCGGCACAACATCATGGGCTGAAGGGCCTGTTCCTGTGCTGTACTGTTCTATGTGACTCCAGACCCAAAGCAATGTTACTGCCCTCTGGGTAATCAGACTTGGACAATAAATGCCAGCCCGGCCAGCACATCCTATGAGTGAATTTTAAAAAAATCTGCAAAATTCTGATAGATACGGATCCAACATTTCCTCATGAAATAACATCCGCTGCTCCCCTTGAATCCCAGGTATCAGTTGAGCAAATCTCCTTAGCAATACTCTGGCTCTATACTACTGATTGGCTAATCTTAGAAATAAGTTTACGGTATGTCACCAGATTTACCTTGAGTCAGAAAACTTAGTTAGCGTTGCCAAGCTACTGGTATACATGTGACCTCCCACATCAATGTGCACTGGGGCATTGGATTTAGTGAGCTGTGCTGGTGTTGGGATTCCCTGATTAGTCAGCGGAGATACAGGAGACCTGGTCAGCAAGGGTCTTGACATGTTGTGCCAGCTGTCCTGTAAAGAAATGGTCAAATATTAGTCAGCAAAAACCCACTTGACCACGTCAGAACCACAAACAACAACAATGAGTCTGTAAAGTATATGAACCCAACATTGGAATTGTTATTTAAACAGAAGGGAAGAATAAACTTGTGAGGTGAACTGTGAAATATTATTCAATACTGCCTGAAACTACTGTTTAGCATTAGGGAACCTTTTAAAATTGTTTTTTTAGAAAGCCTGACTACAGCCATTGACACATTTACTTCTTTAGAATTGTAGAAACTCTTTGAATTGTACACGTGAGCAGGTTTAATCTCATTAAGCAGACAGGCAACTTGAGAAAGGGTAAGTTTTAAAATGGGGAACACAAGTTCACATGCAAAGTTCAGCAACTTTCTGGCAAACGTAAGATGACTGCACTTTTGGCGCTTTTTATTTTGCAAAACAGAAAATTGGGTCAATTAAAAATAACATCCAAGCACATTAATAAAACAAAAACAGAATTATATGGTGCCTTTCACAATCTCCCAAACCTTTTCACAGCCAACGAAGGACTTCTGAAATGCATTCACTGTCATTACAGGAAATGTTGCTGACATGTGCATAGAAAGATCCCACAGTTAGAAGCGCGACAATGACTGGGTACCTAGTAAGAGTGCAATCAGGGCCATTGTTTCCCATCTCACCCCAAAATGGCATGTCCAACCAGTACAGCACACCCTCAGGACTGCACCAGGACTGAATTCATCCTCAAATTTAAAGTATGACTTAAATCCACAAACTTTCCAAACTGAGCCAGGAGTTATAACAGAAAAATAGGTGATCTCTTCAATGAAGTAGATTTACTGAGCTATGGGGCTAGAGTGAATAGTGAGGAGGGTGAGAAGCGAAAAGGACTGACAGGCTGGTGATACACACTGGCCACCATGAGTAATATCTATAAGGTGCACTGCAATAAAGCACTGAGCTGTCACAGCACCTTCTAATCCCATGGCCACTTCCATCTAGAAGGACATAGGCAACAAATACATGAGTGCACCACCCCCTGCAAATTCCTCTCCTAGTCACTCACAAACCTGACTTAGAAATATATCACTGGTCTGTCAGTGTCACCATGTCAAAATCTTGGAATTACCTCCTGAACAGCATTGAGCATCCCTACATGGTTCAAGGCAGCAATACACTACCACCTACTATGGGTAGGTGAAAGATGGTGGCCTAGCCAGCTATGACCATACTCTGTGAATGAATTAGGAAAACGAGACTGACAGAGAGCCAACTTGGATGTGATGGGCTGAACAGCCTCTTCCTCTTCTGTAGAGACTTTATGACTCCACACAGAATTGAGCTCTTTCTCTTAAAGAATATGGACAATGCAATCAAATAGCTGAAGTGACTAAGGTAGATGGCTTTAAAGGGAAGGTACATAGCACGAGGGAGATGGGGATGGAAGTGAATGCTGATGCAGATGGGTGAGGAGTCCTTAGGCTTTGTCAGTGTCTATGACGCACACATGTGGCTGTTTCTTTGTACACTCAGATTAATTCGATCAATATTACCATGTAGTACCTTGCATTTGCAAAATAGTCATACTTGTCTGCACTGACCAGATATCCCAGTTTGACCTTGTACTATTTGCCAGCATTTAGCCCATATCCCTCTAAACCCTTCTTATTTGTATCACCACCCTGATGCCATTTAAATATTATAATTGTACCAGCCTCCACCACTTCCTCTGGCAGCTCATTCCAGACACTCACCACCCTCTGCGTGATGAAGTTGCCCTTTAGGTCCCTTTTAAATCTTTCCTCTTTCACCGAAAACCTATACCCTCTAGTTTTGGAGTCTCCCACCCCTAGAAAAATACCTGGCTACTCAACCCATCCATACTTCTCACAATTTTATAAACCTCTATAAGGTCACCCCTCAGCCTCCAATGCACCAGGGAAAAAAGACCCAGCCTATTCTGCTTCCCCCAATAACTCAAACCCTCCAGTCCTGGCAACACCTTTGGAAACCTTTTCTGCACCGTTTCAGGTTTAACAACATCCTTTCTATAGAAGGGCGACCAGAATTGTATGCAGTATTCTAAAATTGGCCTCAGCAATGTCCTGCACAGCTGCAACATGATGTCCCATCTCCTACACAGAATGTACTGACCAATGAAGGCAAGCATGGCAAATGCCTTCTTCACCACCTTGTCTTCCTGCGACTGCATTTTCAAGTAACTATGTACCTGCAGCCCTAGGTCTCTTTCCTTGGCAACACTCCCCAGGGTCCTATCATTATCTGTGTAATCCCTACTCCAGCTTGCCTTACTGCAACACCTCACATTTACTTAAATTAAATTCCATCTGCTACTCCTCGATTGATCGGATCAAGGTCTCGTTGTACTCTGAGATAAACTTCTTCGCTGACTACACCCCCAATTTTGGTGTCATCTGCAACTTACTAATCATTCTTCATGTATTTACATCCAAATCATTTTATAAATGATGAAAAGCAGTGGACCCAGCACTGATCCTTGTGGCACACCACTGGTTGCAGGCCTCCAGTCTGAAAAGCATTCTTTACCACCAACCTCTGTCTCCTACCTTCAAGCCAATTTTATATCCAACAGGCTAACTCCCCCTGGATCCCATGTGATCTAAACTTGCTTGCCAATCTAACGTGTGGAACCTTGTTGAAAGCCTTGCTAACGCCCATATAGACAACATCTACCACTCTGCCTTCATTAATCTTCTTTGTCACTTCTTCAAAAAACTCAATCAGTTTGCGAGACCGGATTTCCCATGCACAAAGCCATGTTGACGATCCCTAATCATTTAGGAAAAAGTGAGGACTGCAGATGCTGGAGATCAGAGCTGAAAATGTATTGCTGGAAAAGCGCAGCAAGTCAGGCAGCATCCAAGGAGCAGGAGAATCGACGTTTCGGGCATGAGCCCTTCTTCAGGAATCGTTCAGGATTCTTGAAGAAGGGCTCATGCCCGAAACGTCAATTCTCCTGCTCCTTGGATGATCCCTAATCATTACTTGCCTTTCCAAATGGATATATATCTAACCCTTCAGAATCCCCTCTAACAACTTACTCATCACTGACATTAGGCTCACACATCCATTGTTCCCTGGCTTTCCTAAATATTAACCAACATTAGCCAACCTCCAGTCTTCTGGCACTTCACCTCTGGCTGTCGATGATACAAATATCTCAAGGAGGAGCCCAGCAATCCCTTCTCCAGCTTCCTACAAAGTTCTAGGAAACAGCTGACCAGGTGTTTACCCGAATTATCTACTTTTGTGCATTTTAAGACCTCCAGCACCACCTCCTCTGTAATATGAACTCAAAAGGCAGATGCAAAAGTGGTGTAATTGTAACATTATTTGACTAGTAATCTATGCCAATTCTGGAGGCCTCACCAATACGTATTAAAATCTCACCATGGCAGCTAGTGAAATTTAATTTCAAGTGAAACAATTTGCCTGGATGGGTGCAGCTCCAACAACACTCAAGAACTCAACACCATCCAGGATAAAGCATCCTGCTTGCCTGACACCCCACATCCACAAGCACCCATTCCCTCCAACATGGACACTCAGTAGCAGCAGTGTGTACCAACTACAAGATGCCCTGCAGAAATTCACCAAAGATCCTCAGACAGCACCTTCCAAACCCATAGCCACTTCCACCTAGAAGGTCAAGGGCAGCAGATATATGGGAGCTGACTAGATGGACAGATGACCACAAGATCCCCTCCAAGCCACTCACCATCCTGACTTGGAAATATATCACCATTCCTTCAGTGTTGCTGGGTCAACAGCCCTCCTTAAGGGCATTGTGGGTGTACCTGCAGCACGTCACTGCAAGGGTTGAAGAAGGCAGCTCACCTCCACCAAATGGCAACTAAAGATAGGCAATAAATGCTGGCTGAGCCAGCAACAGCCATGTTCAGTAAGTGAAGAATGCAAAAAAACATTTGGAACACAGCTAATATTAGTAACAAGGCAACTGCAAGTATTACTGATTGTTGTGAAAAATCATCTGGTTCAATTAATGTCGTTCTTACCTGGTCTGACCTACATGTGACCCCAGATCCCTAGCAATGTGACTGGCCTCAGAAATGGCCTCTCAGCTCAAGGGTGATTAGGAGTGAGCCACAAATGATGGCCATTCCAGTGACACCCACAATTCTAGGAATTAATTTTTAAAAACAAACTGAAGATTTAATATGCCAAGTATTTATTCAGATGGTCTTTTGAAGTGCCACGACATACAAGGGTAGAAATGGGAGTAGAGAAGATAGATATTTGATGACCAGTGTTGTTGACATGATGGGTTGAAGGGCCTCCTTTTGCACTGTAAAAACTCTATGAATCTTCTAAGAAACCAGATGTTTGAAAAATATTAACAAAGGAAGCAAGCTGTCTCGTGCTGCTACTATGCAGCAAATCCACTAACAGGATGTTGTTGTCAAACCAAAACGATGCTTTGCCTCTTACACAAACCAGTTAGTGTGATATATGAATTTCAATACCAGTGTGATGCCAGCTGTGCAATATCAATATGTCCCAATATCAACATCACATTCACAGTGGGCAGCATGTTAATCATGCTCAACCAGCCTATGTTTACAAGTCTCAGAATATGTCCACCATTAGATGTGATTCTGATTTTAGATACCATTTGTTAATCCAGACTATGCCAAGAGTTACATCAGAAACCAATTTGAGAGATGTTGGAACCAACATACATTGATAAACATTGACAAGAAGAATTTGCTAAATACATTATATATCTTTTTCACTGAGAAAAAAAAGGGATCATGGAGTCTGCCAATCGTGACTGTATTCCCATGGCAACATGTGACCAGAGTCTACCTGCCTTGTCTAAGAATTACGATTGACAGTTAACAGCTCTTGACAGTCCGACTGACAGTCATCAGTCCTCATTCCTGCTCCTCGGATGCTGCCTGACCAGCTGTGCTTTTCCAGCACCACATTCTCTGCAATCCTCACTTTCGCCGAGTTAACAGTTCTTGTTGTATCGTTTTTTTCAGGCCAGTATTTATTGCCCATTCCCAACCATTGTGGGCATGGAGTCACAAACCAGGTAAGGACATTAGCGATCCAGATGGGTTTTTCATTATACTCTTAATTCCAGATTTTTATTGAATTCAAATCTGCCATGGTGGGATTGGAGCCAAGGTCCCCAGAAAACTCCACCCCCACCACTGAACTCGTAGCTCACAGCATTTATATCTACCTAGTCACTGACTAGATAGACAGAGCTGACCACAATGGATACATCTCCCTTAACTGATTGAGAGCACGAGAAAAACAGAGCAAGAGGAGACATAAGGTGTAAAGAACAAAAACAAATGACATGGTATTTCGAAACATGGTAAATACAGTAACATGCAATGCTGACCCAATGTAACTACTTCCTAAGCTTTGAAGATGCAAATATTGTCACAAAATGTAATGAGCCTCAAGGGGCCTCTGTTATTTCGAGTGATTAGAGCTGAAATGATTAGTGTTCTGAAAACCAACTCTCCAGCAAAATGTCTACACACTTGCCAAATCCACCAGGCATGCACCGTCCACATTCAGTGACATGCTCTGGTGATAGCTGCATCATGACCAATGCATCAGTGACAGCAAGGGTGGAAAGCAAGTGTATCTTGATGATTCTGATGAAAATCCTTTTCCTTTTGGTGCAAACGCAAGAAATGCTTATCGGTGAACAACACTGTCAGTTGTATTGTTGGCATACACGTTTCCCCGTATGATGCATTTCCAATCTCACATCCTAATGGCTGGTAGCTCAGCAACTGAAGACTGCTGAGCAGATAGATAATGTTGGTGAAGCTTTCCATCTCGTGCTCAACAGGAACACAAAGAAATGCCAGCAGTTCAGAAAACAGTTCACAACATTTTTTACTGAGAAAAAGATGCTGATGAGTTGGCAAGTCAGCTTTGACTGGCTGAGGCATTGCCATGGAGAAAACAATAGGGCTCCAAGGATCTGAGTAAGGGTGCGAGGTTTGAACATACTCCTTTTGTTTTCAGAGAATGGGTGCCTGCATATGAATGCAAGCCATGCCTAGCAAGCCAAATTGAGTCAATAACCCTGATGCACTTTGTATGGTACAATCTGCCTGTCTAGCACTGTATCTCGGTACACGTGACAACAATAAATAAATCAAATCTAATGTTTGTCTGCTCAACCCATGAGATTTACCAAACAAAAATAAACAGTGAAGAACAGAGAATGAGGATGCAGAGAGAGAAAGAAACAAGGCAAGGAAAAGCTAATCTAAGAGGGAGAGAAGAGAAATTAAAGAAAACAAAAGTCAATAATTGAAGTTTTTATCACCTCTGACAACAATTCACAACCTGAAAGAACACATTCCGTTTTCTGGTCTTTATTGCAAAGGGAATGGAATATAGAAGTAGGGAGGCTTTGTTAAAACCATGTAAGACACTAATCAGATGACAGCAGGAATTCAGTGAACAGTTTTGGGTCCTGTATCTAACAAAAAATATACTGACACCAGAGCCAGTCCACAGAAGGTTCACTCGGCTGATACAAGGTACAGAGGGACTGTCTTAAGTGGTTGGCTGGTTGGGCCTGTACCCATCGGAGTTCAGACAAACGGAAAGTGGTCTACTGGAAGATGGAAGATTCTTCAGGGACTTGACAGGATAGATGTGGAAAGGTTGTTTTCCCTTGAGGGAGAGTCTAGGACCAGGAGCCAGAATAAGCGGGTCACCTGGTTAGAGCGGAAACGAGGAAGAATTTTGTCTTAGAGGGCTGTGAATCTGTCGAATTCCTTACCACAGAAGACTACTGAGGCTAGGTTGCTATTATATTGAGGACAGAGAGAGATTTTTAAGCAGGAAGGAAATCGAGGGTTATGGGGAAAAACCAGGAAAGTGGAGTTGAGGATGATCAGATCAGTCATGATCCCATTGAATGGTGGGGCAGACTCAATGGGCTGAATGGTCTGCTTCTGCTCATGTTGTACTTTCTGAGTCAGAGATTAATTAATAGTCATGAACAATGACCACATCATTCTGAAGAAGGGCTTATGCCCGAAACGTCGATTCTCCTGTTCCCTGGATGCTGCCTGACCTGCTGCGCTTTTCCAGCAACACATTTCCAGCTCTGATCTCCAGCATCTGCAGACCTCACTTTCTCCACATCATTCAAAGAATACTTAACACAGTTAATCAGGAAAATAAACTTTTCTCTGGCAAATCCTGGAGTTCTATCCCTATCCCGATGAGAATACTGAGGCACAAATAAGTAGAATGGATGGCTTTGAGGTATGTAGAGAAGAGGTGTTGGAAATCCTGGAAAAGGTGAAAATACTGTATTCTTCTATGTTCTATGTTCTATGTTCTATCCCGTCTATCTCTACCTCACTTATGTTGTTTCATAAATTCTATAAACCACTTTCACCAAGCTTTTCTTTGACCTAATACCTCCTTATGTGGCTCAGTGGACTTGTATTACATTAAAAATGCAACATAAACAGAAGTTATTATTAAGCAGATAACAATTGAGCAAACGTAGCAGTTCATGAAATTCGTGAAGGGGTTTGTAGTTTTTGAGAGCTGAAATTATCCAGCCACATTCCACACCTCCCCCCCTCCCACCACCACACACACACAGCCCCTAAACCCCTCTCTATCCCCGTAAATACAATCCCGACAGTCCGCAC
>NC_057713.1:4684247-4699395 GCF_004010195.1 Chiloscyllium plagiosum
GTCCGTACATCCCTCACTCTCTGTAACTCCAACTCCTATCAGTTCCCACACCCCAACCCTATCTCTGTAACTCCAACCCCCAACAATCCCTACACTCCTTCCTATCTCTGTAACTCCACCCCGCCAGTCCTACACTCCTACGTATTTCTGTAACTCCAACCCCAGCCCCACAGCCGCTACTAGGTCTCCGTAACACCTTCCTTCCAACTGTTCCTATGTCTGCATTGCAGTTGTTACAGAACACAGTCTATTCTATATTCCAGATCTTTACATTTTGCTCTTGCACTCTACCGGCCTACGCACTACAGCTTTCCTCTAGGGTGCCCATTCTCACAAGCGTGATGCTGCCAGACACCAGCAGCCCCATTTAATCCTGTGCACCCATCCCCACTCAGAGACGAAACATCCTCAGTCCTGTAAACCCTTCTCTCAAACTCACATCTCTCCTACACCTGCTCTCTCAATCTTGCCAGTAAACTCCCCCTCTCCCCCCATCCTTCCACTACCCACACCTCCCTCTTACATCTGCCCAATCATATAGCCCAAGTATCTGGCCTCCATAACAGTAATGGAAATCTTTATAATGCTCCTGAGGCTAGAGGCCAATTAAAAAATAGAGACCAACAAATATTTTGGTAGGTGAGGGTATTGAGGTTTATAGAACCAAAGCAGGTAGGTGGAATTGAGATACTGTGATCAGCTGTGATCTCAATCAATGGTAATTCAGTTTTGAGTTGCACTATGTCCATGTGATTTCAATCAAGGATCAAAATCCTTTTCATTTCAATTAAATGGAAATCATATATGCAAGACTAGGTGCATGTAAATCATCTGCTGCCATTATCCCATCAGCATAGGGTGCTTCTTTGTATTTCAATGGAATTTGCTTGCTCAGTTTGAAAGGGTTATGAGTCTGGGTATAGGTTTGCTTGCTGAGCTGGAAGGTTTGGTTTCAGATGTTTTGTCACCATACTAGGTAACAAATTAAGTTAGCCTCCAGAACAGCACATTGATTTGGATCCCATTTACCAGCCCCTGAGAAAAAGAACAGGAAATGACATCACCACAGGAATTGATGACACCAACCCAAGCAAACCTAAACACATAAATAAAATGCTAGCCATACCACCAGTGCTTCATCCGGACGCTCACTGATGATGGTGTAGGGTGACGAAACGTCTGAAACTGAACCTTCCAGCTCAGCGAACAACCCTGCATCCAGAACCTCAATCTGAGCTACAAATCTTCTCAAAATTCACTAGGGTTATTAGTCTTCACAACTCTCTTCCACAAAAGAATGAATACAGAATCTTTCAATATTTCTAAGCCAATACCATAAAGGATTATGGGGTGTGTGCAGGAATGTAGAGTTGAGGTTAAAATCAGATTAGCTGTGAGCTTATTGAATGGTGGAGCAGGCTTCAAGGGTTGAGCGGCCTGGTCTAGTCCTTTTCTCATATGTTTGTAACGTTGTTCATAAAGAGCAATCAACATATTTCAATGAGGCAAAGGCTGGGAATTTTGTGAGATTTACCTCCTGACTCTCCAAAGCCTGCCCACCATCTACAAGACACAACTCAGGAGTGTGATAAATTACTCCCCACTTGCCTGGATGGGTGCAGCTCCAATAACACTTAAGAAGCTCAACACCATCCAGGACAAAGCAGTCCAGCTGATTGGCACCACATCCATCAGCTTTGACATTTGCGCTCTCCAGTACTGACACAGTTTCAGATGGACAACAAATACTAGCCTAGCCAGTAATGTGGATGTATAACATAACCTGAGACATGTTCACAATTAACCAGGGGGGGGGTTACAATCTAAGGATACAGGATAGGCCATTTCGGACTGAGATGAGGAGAAATATCTTCACGCAGAGAGTGGTGAGCCTGTGGAATTGTCTGCTACAGAAAATGGTTGAGGCTAAAACAGAGAAAGTTTTCAAGGAGTTAAATACAGTCCTTAGGGTTAAAGGGATCAAAGAATATGGAGGAGAAAGCAAGAACAGAGTGCAGAGTTAGGTGATCAGTCATGATCATACTGAATGGTGGTGCAAGTCTCAAAGGGCTGAATGGTCTCTTCCTACTCCTATTTTCTCATGTTGAAAATAAACCAGCGATCTTCCTACACACAGAATTCTCCAGCAATTAAATAATTTTATATAGCTAGCTGTTCACAGTACTGAAAAAAAGTGAAAGTCACCAAAGTCCTAGACTGTCTACAGGTTGCACAGAGAGAGATGATGGTGGTGAGTATAATTTGAGGGTCACTATGCTTCAAATAGAAGGTGTGACCTTCGAAGTAACCTCAGCCAGTGTGGGGATGGAATCTGTGCATTTGACAAAACTGCATCGCAAACCAGCCAACCGAACTAACCAAACCCCTAGTTCAGAGAACACTTCAATGGCTGTGAAACAATTTGGAAACCCTGAGGACGAAGGAAGTTATATCAATGTAACTTAGTTCTTTTAGATTAGATTACTTACAGTGTGGAAACAGGCCCTTCAGCCCAACAAGTCCACACCGACCCTCTAATGCACAACCCACCCAGACCCATTCCCCTACACGTAGCCCTTCATCTAACACTACGGGCAATTCAGCATGGCCAATTCACCTAACCTGCACATTTTTTAGATTATGGGAGGAAACCCACTCAGACACGGGGAGAATGTGCAAACTCCACACAGTCAATTGCTTGATGCAGGAATTGAACCCGGGTCTCTGGCGCTGTGAGGCAGCAGTGCCAACCACTGAGACGCTCTATCTTCCATAGACCAGCTGCAGCAAGATCAAAGGGAAGATGAGTTTATGCATATAGGAAGATGGAATGGAGAGAAATGCTGACAGAGTTTGATGAAATAGGGCATGAGACAGCACATGTGAACACTTACACAGTTCAAGTGCAATGCTGAGAACCTGATGCAATTCAATGTGAGCATGTATACGAGTTGCCCTCAAGAGGAGATGGTGGTGTAGTGGTAATGTCATGGACTAGTAACCCAAAACTAATTTCCTGGGGAACGTAGGTTCAAATCCCACTTAAGAGGATGGTAATATTCAAATTTGATAAGGACCTGGAATTAAAAGCTGACCTCACAGTGGCCATTGTTGTAAAAACTCATTTGGGTCACTCATGCCCTTTGGGGAAGAAAATCTGTCATGCTTATATGTCACTCAATAGCAATGTGGTTGACTCTTAACTGCCCTCTGGGCAATAATCGCTGACCCAAACAGCAAACACCCACATCCCATGACAAATAAGAAAAAAAGTGCTATTCTGTCCACCTTAAATTATAAACAGTTTAACAGGATCATTTCACTGAAGATAAAGTACCAGGAGTGATGGAAAAGAGTGTCATGAAAAGTTGGTACAGCCATTTTTTTCAGAAACAGGAGTCAATTTACTTTGTTTTTGAATCTTCCCAGTTGCAGCATATCTGCATTTGCATTCTCTATGGTACAGAGACAATGAATAATATGTGGAAAAACATGCAGTTCAACACACAACAGCCTGTTCAATATTCTCACCATGAGTTAGTGAACTTCACACAAGGACCTTTTTTTAAAAAAAAATTCATGGTGGCCCCAGTTGAGTCAAAAGCTTTTGCTGATGCCTAAATATCCCTGAAGCTCAGACATTATTAAGCTCTACATCATGCTTTTATTGATGAAGAGAGAGGCATGCTGCTGAAGCTTTCTGTCTTGCAATCATCAGGACCAATGCAAGAATGCCAAATTTCACTACAGTTTATACTGCAGGGGAAAAGGATGCTGAATGGTTGGCAGGTTGACTCTGATTGGCTGAAGTGTAGCCATGGAGCAAGGAACAGTGAACTAACCACAGCTCATGTTCCTGGGCGATTTGTAAATATTTTAAGGCTAGAGCATATACCTTTTGCTTGTAGAGGATGGACCCCTTTTTCTAAAGGTAGATATCAATCTTTCCAGAGATATTATTACACACCTCCACAGAAGGTGGGACTTGAATCTGGGTTTTATAGCTCAGAAGTTGGGATACTACCTCTATGCCACATGAACCTCTCTATCACTGAATGTAGATAATTTCAAATCAACCTCCTCAAAGATTGTGTCACACCCCACTAGAGTAGGTGTGACTTGAACCCAGGCCTTCTGGATGACAGGGAGGGACACTACTACTGTGCCACAAGAGCCTCTCTACCTATGAATATATACCGTTTCCAGCAAGCGTGACAGGTGTATTTCTCCATTGGTTTTACCACGGTTACATCTTGACCAATCAGCTTTCTTTGTTCTTGCAATATAAATTGTTGCGATCGTCTGAAATTTGGCATTCTTGCATTTGTCCTGATGAGTGCAAGCTAAGAAACCGAATCGACATGTCTCCTTTTTCAGTAAGGCTCAAGATAGTGCCTTTAATATAACAAAATATCCCCCACGTTGCTTCACAGGAGCATTATCAAAGTGTGACATCAAAACACGTTGAGATATATCAGGAACTGTGATCCAATGTTTGGTTTAGGAGGTAAGTTCTAACAGACATCTTAAACGGAGCATGAGGGAGGGAGCAAGTTTTAGGAGATTAAGAAGCTGGAGTAAATAGTACATTGTATTTTCCAGTGCTGAGCATTAATTGGAGTACATATTCAGAGGCACTTACTAAAACTGCAGCGTGCCCCAGTTAGGCGTATATTTATATAGCTTTGCTCCATAAATAAATGCAAGACCAAATAAAAATGGACTCCAACATATTATCTGACCAACCGGTTTTCCAGAACAAAATATTGCAGCTGTCAGTGGTGAAGAAATGACAAGATGATTTTGTACAAGAAGTCAGAATTGAGCAAGTCCTGGTATTCCAGAGGACTGTTGGGCTGGTAAAGGTTACAGGTATACAAAGGAGGCGAGGAAAGCTTTTGAAACAATGATGAGAAATTTTATAATATTTAGATTAGATTAGATTCCCAACAGTGTGGAAACATGCCCTATGGTCGAACAAGTCCATGTCAACTCTCCAAAGAGCAACCCACCCAGAGCCATTCCCCTACATTTACCCTGACTAATACACCTAATACTATGGACAATTTAGCATGGCCAATTCACCTGACCTGCACATCTTTGGACTGTGGGAGGAAACCAGAGGAAACCCACACAGACACGGGGAGAATGTGCAAACTTCACACATACAGTTGCCCGAGGCAGGAATTGAACCTGAGTCCCTGGCGCTGTGAGGCAGCAGTGCTAACCACTGAGCCACCACGTAGACTGGGAAATGGTGGTGGTCAGGGATTTCAGGCATACGACTGGGATTGAGAGTAAATTAGGACAACAAGAGAATGGGAGGGGAGATGGGTGGGGAAAGCAACAAGGAGTACCTTCCCCTCCTCCCTCCTCCCGGAGGCCAGCCGTACCCATTGATGGTATGAAGTAAGTGCAATGACGATGTCATTCATTCTTAACACCAGAAAACTGTCAATGAGACACAATAAGGCCCTGGAAACAGAGAGCACCTGAAATTCACACGAGGAGATAAGTGACCAAAATAAATGACACCATACACTTGAAACAAAACTTGTTAATTCTTCAAATTCCTCATTTTTGTAATTCAGGCTGGTTCGTATATTTCTGTTCACAGTGATCCATATCTCTCTTTTAATTTAAAATGTACAAGTTGACAATTTACATTGTGCAGAACAAAGTAAGCCAACATTCATTTACAATAAATTGTACAGACAGGAGGAGGCCCCTCAGCCTATCGTGCCTGCAGTTCTTTGAAAGAACTACCTAATTAGTCATACTACCAACAACCCCCCTGCTTTATCCCTTTACATTATGCATTGAAAATAGCCAGTCATTTTCAATCTTGTTAACAAAGTGCACCCAAACTCAGTTTAACACTCTGGTGTGCCTCCTCTAGTCTCTTGAATGGAGTCACTGCTGCAATATACGAAACACAGTAACCAATTTGCACACAGCAAGCTCTCGCAAGCAGTTATGCAATTCAAACTGGATATTCTGCTTTACTGCTGACGACTGAGGTTAGCTGGTATGCCGAGGAACCTCAAACCTGGACCATGAGACCTCTTTTCATCCTTGAAGAGGCAGGCGGCTCCTTAGTTCAGGACACCACCTGAACGACAGCACCTCCGGCAGTGCAGCACTCCGTCAGCCTGGATTATATGCTCAAGTGGGATTTGAACGCACAAACTCCCAACTCAGTAGGCATGGGTGCTACCCAGCGAGTCCCGGCTCACACTAAGACCAAATTCACCCCAGCCTCATTAAAAATGCTCCGTTTACTTCTCCAGAGATGGTTTAGTGCATCTATTGTGCAGCACTGTAATCCAATTTATGCTCTTATTGCCAAGGGAGCAGAGTTATAAAATGCTGGTTGCTGCGCACATAACCCCATTGGCTTTGTTATTCTGAGCCTCAGAGAACACAGGCACACAGGCTTACTTGGCCTGAAGGGATGAATGCCCTTTGGAAAGAACATTTATGCATTCAGCAATTTATGGGATAATGGAAACAGAATGTTTCTTGCTTTTTCTGTTCAAACTAAAGCTTATCAGGACATTGGAGGTAAACATGTTTATTCTGTTACAGTGTGAACATGGACAGACTGGGAACAGGCTCAGGCTGTTATGGGAATAGTGAACAGTTTTAACTTTGGCTAGATTTCAAGTTTATAAACCAGGCTATTGCAAACAAAAAGCAGGTAAAAGACACAGAAAGGACTCGCACTGACATTGCATCGTACGACATTTGATGACGAAAGATACAGTAGGCTATGTGGCCCATCCAACCTGCTCAGCTATCTGCTAAGATCGTGGCAGAGTCAATGGTGGTGTCAATCCTACCCTCCCGTTGGTCCCCATTAAAAACCTTCATGCTCCCCACCCCCACATCGAACAAAAATCTGCCTGTTGGCTCTCTGGAGAAGAGAATCACAGGGAACACTGCGATGTCCACCTGAAATTGAAGGTGAAGGGGTCAGAGCTCTGCCTGAACGCAGATGCAGCAGTTCTAACAGAAACATAGAAAATAGTAAAAGAATGGGACCAGAAATGTCCATCTATTAAGGCAAACAGAAAAAAAGTTTTAAAATCCAAGAAGCTACGAATCTCCCAGAAAACTGAAGTGACAGTAGGCCATTTGGCTTTTCAAGCCTGCTCTGTTATTCAATATAATTTTGGCTGATTATCCAACTCAGTACCCCTACTCCTTCTTTCTCCCTGTTCCCTTTGAACTGTATTTATCTCTTTCTTGAAAAGATTCAGTGTTTTGATCTCAATCACTTTCTGTATCAGAGAATTCCACAGGCTCCCCATTCTCTGGGTGAAGACATTTCTCCTCATCTCAGTCCGAAATGGCTTCCCCATATCCTTAGACTGTGACCCCGTGGTTCGAGACTCCCTGATCAACCTCTCTCTTCACCTGAAGCGAGTGGAACCCTCAGGTTAAACCACCACCAGTTGTCTCTATCTAATAAGATATGTTTTTCCCACATGGGGGAGTCTAGGACCAGAAGGCACAGTCTCAGAATAAAGGGGCACCAATTTAAGACTGACATGAGGAGGAATTTTTCTCTCCGAGGGTTGAATGTCTTTGGAAGTCCTTACCACAGAAAGCTATGAGGGCAGAGTCCTTGTGTATATTTAAGGCTGAGGTATAGATTCTTGATCAGTAGGAGATCCAAGGCTCACAGGGAAAAGGCAGGAAAGTGGATGTGCGGAATGTTGGATCAGCCATGATCCTCGTGAATGGCACAGCAGGCTCGAGGGGCAAAACGGCTTACTCCTGTTCCTATTTCTTATTATTTTATGGAGACAGCAGCCCTCTAGATGGTTTACCATAGCCAGACCTTCTTTCCTCAGATGACGAGGCCAAAACCACATATAAACCTCCAGGTGTGTGGTCTCACCGAAGCCCTGTACAATTACAGCAAGACATCCCTGGTCCTGACAGTGCAGCAGTACTGTCATGCTGAATGTCAGCCTGGATTTCAAACACTCTAAACCCTGGATTGAAACCCGAACCCTTTTAACTTGGGGGTTAAGAGCTCTACTCACTGAGACAAGTTTTAAAGCGAGAGTGTCATGAAGTCATAGAGATGTACAGTATGAAAACAGATCCTTCAGTCCATACTGACCAGATATCCTTGATTGATCAAGTCCCATTTGCCAGCATTTGGCCCATATCCCTCTAAACCCTTCTTATTCATATACCCATCCGGATGCCTTTTAAGCATTTACAGTGGGAGCTACTACAGAACAGGCTTTTTTAAAAAAGAAATCCTATTTTAACACGTCAGGTTCAAAAATTAAAACGTAAATTTGAACAAGTTACTAATGCTGAAAAAGACAGTTTTCTGAATTCTATTTCAGGCCTGCTGTGTGGTGATATTAATTATTGACGTGTTAGGCTTTTTAATTCATCAGGAAACATAATCCGCCCCTGTTGTCATTAAAAGCCTTTATCTCAAACACTAATCTACCTTTCTTTTTCAAATGCTGATAATTATCTCAATGTATTCTGATTCAATTTAGATTTCCAGACTTTACCCTTTGTATTTCTCAGCACGTAAGGGAAGACCCCCCACATCCTGTCCTATCGAAAAAAAAGGGCTGAACTTTCCTGATATCTTCACCACTCTCCCCTACCCCACCCCTGGGAGATAGAGGGCTTTGAAGCAATTAAAATGGGGTTGGAGTGAAGAGGAAAAGTCTTGGGAATTGTTCCCAGATTTGTTCTTGCATGTGGTGGATGGCAAGAGGTTAATTTTGCAAACAACATAGTAAGTGACAGCAGGAGCAGACCGTTCATCCTGTCAAATCTGCTCTGTTGTTAAAAGATGGTGGTTGATTTCAGAATTCAACTCCACTTTCTCACTCACTCACTCACATCCCTCATTTTCCCGAGAGAGTAGAAATCTACCATTTCACTGATGGAGACTCCATAATCCTCTGGGGTACAGCGCAGAACAGGCCCTTCGGCCCTCGATGTTGTGCCGACCTGTGAACTATTCTCAGCTCATCCCCCTACACTATCCCGTCATCAGCCATGTGTTTATCTAAGGATTGTTTAAATCTCCCTAAAGTGGCTGAGTTGACTACATTGGCAGGTAGGGCATTCCACACCCTTACCACTCTCTGAGTAAAGAACCTGCCTCTGACATCTGTCTTAAATCTATCACCCCTCAATTTATAGTTATGTCCCCTCATACAAGCTGATGTCATCATCCTAGGAAAAAAACTTTCACTGTCTACCCTATCTAATCCTCTGATCATCTTGTATGTCTCTATCAAATCCCCTCTTAGCCTTCTTCTTTCCAATGAGAACAGACACAAGTCTCTCAGCCTTTCCTCATAAGAATTTCCCTCCAGACCAGGCAACATCCTGGTAAATCTCCTCTGCACCTTGCCCAATGCTTCCACATCCTTCCCGAAATATGGTGACCAGAACTGTACACAATATTCCAAGTGAGGCTGCACTAGCGTTTTGTATTGTTGCTTTATGATATTGTGGCTCCGGAACTCAATCCCTCTACGAATGAAACCTAACGCACTGTATGCCTTCTTAACAGCACTATCAACCTGGGTGGCAACATTCAGGGATCTATTTACACAGACTCCAAGATCCCTCTGCACATCCACACTACCAAGAATCTTACCATTGACCCAGTACTCTGCCTTCCGGTTATTCTTACCAAAGTGCATCACCTCACATTTAGCTGCATTGAACTCCATTTGCCACCTCTCAGCCCAATTCTGCAATTTATCCAAGTTCCCCTGCAACCTGTAACATTCTTCCAAACTGTCCACTACTCCACCGACTTTAGTGTTGTCTGCAAATTTACTAATCCATCCACCTATACCTGCGTCCAAGTTATTTATAAAAATGACAAACAGCAGTGGTCCCAAAACAGATCCTTGTGGCACACCTCTAGTAACTGGACTCCAGGCTGAATATCTTCCATCAACCACCACTCGCTGCCTTTTTTCAGAAAGCCAGTTTCTAATCCAAACTGCTAAATCACCCTCAATTTCATGCCTCTGCATTTTCTGCAACAGCCTACCATGTGGAACCTTATCAAAGGCTTTACTGAAGTCCATGTATACCACGTCAACTGCCCTACCCTCATCTACATGCTTCGTCACCTTCTCAAAAAACTCAATGAGGTTTGTGAGACACGACCTACCCTTGACGAAACCATGTTGACTATCTGAAATAAAATTTTTGCTTGCTAGATGATTATAAATCTTATCTCTTATAATCCTTTCCAAAACCTTTCCTACAACAGAAGTAAGGCTCACTGGTCTATGTTTGGGTCATCTCTACTGCCCTTCATGAACAAGGGCACAACATTTGCAATCCTCCAGTCCTCTAGTACCAATCCTATAGACAATGACGACTCAAATATCAAAGCCAAAGGCTCTGCTATCTTCTCCCTAGCTTCCCAGAGAATCCTCAGATAAATTTCATCCGGCCCAGGGGACTTGACTACTTTCACTCCTTCCAGAATTGATAACACCTGTTCGTAACTAACCTCGATCCTTTCCAGCCTAATATCTCGTACCTCATTCTTCTCCTCTACAATATTCTCCTTTTCCTGAGTAAAAACAGAGGAGAAATGTTCGTTTAGCACCTCTCCGATGTCCACAGGGTCCACACACAACTTCCCATTTCTGTCTTTGACTGGCCCTAGTCCTACCTTAGTCATCCTTTTATTCCTCACATACCTATGGAAAGCTTTAGGGTTCTCCTTTATTCTATTTGCTAAAGACTGCTCATGTCCTCTTTTTGTTTCTTAACTCTCTCTTTAAATCCTTCCTAGATGATCTGTAACTCTCCATCGCCTCATCTGAACCATCTTGTCTCATCAACACATAAGCCTCCTCCTTCTGCTTAATAAGAGTTGAAATTTCTGTAGTAAACCACGGTTCCCTTACCTTATCACTTCCTCCCTGTCTGACAGGGACATACCCCTCCCTGTCTGACAGGGACATACCTATCAAGGACATGCAATATCTGTTCCTTAAACCAGCTCCCCATTTCCATTGTCTGCATCCCCTGCATTTTGCTACCCAATTCAATGCATCCTAATTCTTGCCTAATCGCATTATAATTGCCTTTGCCCTATCGATAACTCGTGCCCTGTGGCATGTACCTATCCCTTCCCATTGCTAAACTAAATGTAACTGAATTATGGTCACTCTCTCCAAAGTGCTCACCTACCACTAAATAAAACACCTGGCCTGGTTCATTACCAAGCACCAGATCTAATATGGCCTCCCCTCTTGTCGGCCCTTCGACATACTGTGTCAGGAAGCCCTCCTGCACACATTCGACAAAAACTGATCCATTTGACATACGAGAGTTATAGCATTTCCAGTCAATGTTGGGGAAGTTAAAGTCCCTCATAATGACCACCCTGTTCCTTTCACTTCTTTCCAGAATAATTTTGCCAATCCTCTCCTCCACCTCCCTGGAGCTCTGCAGAGGCCTATACAAAACTCCAAGCAGTATGACCTCTCCTCTCCTATTTCTAACCTCAACCCCCACTACCTCAGTAGACAAGTCCTTGTCAAAAGTTCTCTCAGCCACCGTTATACTATCCTTGACTAACTAGGCCACACCTGTCCCTCTTCTACCACCTTGCCTGTTCTTAATGAAAGATCTAAACCCTGGAACCTGCAACATCCATTCCTCAGCCTGCTCTTTTCAAGTCTTCGAAATGGCGACAACATCGAAGTCCCAAGTACCTATCCATGCTGCAAGCTCACCTACCTTATTTCAGATACTTCTAGCGTTGAAGTAAACACACTTCAAACCACTTCGATGACTGCCAGCACATTCCTGTGACCCTGAAATCCTGTCCCTGTCCTCCCTACTCTCATCGTCCTGCGCACTGCAACTGCACCTCCGGTTCCCACCCCCCTGCTGAGCTAATTTAAACCTACCCGAATAGCATCAGCAAATTTCCACCCAGGTATAGGTCCCACCTTCCCCAGAATGAGCCCCAATTATCCAAGTATCTGAAACCCTTCCTCCTGCACCATCTTTGCAGCCACATGTTCAGCTGATAGCTCTCCCTATTTTTTGCCTCACTATCACGTGGCACGGGTAACAAACCAGAGATAACAACTCTGTACAGAATTGAAAAGATTTATAACCCCTTTTGAGTCAAAAGGATTTCTTCTTAGAATGGCAGAGTCTAGCATTCAGTTTGAGAAAGAAAAACTCAGGTTAGAAATAACTGCTCAACTTAGGGGTAAAGTTGCCACAGTCCCGCTAGACCATAGGGCCCATTACAGAGAGACGACTGGCAGTGGTTTAGCTTGATGGTCACCATGCCTCAGGTGAGGGGAGACGTTGAGAAGGAGAGTCCTTCATGGTAACCTCAGGCAGTGAGGGAACTGATCACCTGAAAGTGTTACTCTGTATCAAAACCAGCCATCCAGCCACAAAAACAGAAAATGCTGGAAAAGCTCAGCTGGTCTGGTAGCACACGTGGAGAGAAATCAGAGTTAATGTTTCAGGTTCAGTGACCCTTCCTCAGAACCATCTAGTTAACTGACCCCCACTTCCCAAACCCCTTCAATTCAAATAAGGATAATTACATAGTGTTGCGGTCTGAGTTGGCTGAAGTGGACTGGGGAAAAAAGTTAGGCAACACAGATGATTGAAGAACAATGGCAAACATTTAAGACAGTAACTCATGACTGGCAACAAAGATATGAGTGAAGAAGATAAACAGCCACAGTAAATTGTGGAAGTTAAGGATACTATCAAATGAAAATAAAAATCATGCAACAGGGCCAGGATTTGTGGTAAACCAGAAGACTGGGAAAGCCTTAAAAGTAACTAGAGATTACCAAAAAAGAAATTGAGAGAAAATAAACTGAGGGTAAACTAGCAAGTAATAGAAACCAGATAGTAGGAGCTTCTTTTAATACAGAGGAACCTCAATTATCCTGCATTTGATTATCTGAATATTGGATTAACCAGCAAGATTGTAAGGTCATGATGCTTGGTTAAACTATGTTATCCGGAATTCAATTAACCAAACGAGATACTGCCCCCCGTGTCCCTCAGATAATCAAAGTTCTCTGTACATGAATAAGAGAGAGCATAAAGTAAATATAGGCTGAGGAAATAATAAGGGGGTACCAGGAAATAGCATGGGAGTTTAACAAAAATTTTGCATGAGACTTCACTAGGGGACATAAAACTAAAAGGGCTAATGGTCAATACATCCTACTTAATGGATTGCATCCTAGGGTTTTAATGGGAGTAGCTACAGAGATAGTGGTTCCACTGGTGGTACTTCCAATGATCCATAATTCTGGGAAAGTCCCAGAGAATTGGAGAACTGCCAATCTAACACCTTTATTCAATAAGGCTGGGAGACAAAAAAAAAGGTAACTTGGTCAGTTAACCTAACATTTATTATTGGGAAAATGTTAGAATCTATTATAAAGAATGAAATAGCAGAACATTTAGAAATTAGTAATAAAATCAAGCAGAGTCAGCATGGATCATGAAAGGTAAATTTATTATAGCTCTTTAAAGGATAAAGAGGACTAACAGATGTAATGTATTTGGACTTCGAAAGGTATTTGATAAGGTACTGTATATAAGGCCATTTAATAAGATAAGAGTCCATGTTGTTGGAGGAAGTGTATTAACACGCTTAGAGGATTGGCTAACTAATGGAAAACAGAGGTGAAAATGAGCACTGCAGATGCTAGAGATTAGTGTCAAGATTAGAGTGGTGCTGGAAAAGCACAGGGGGTCAGGCAGCATCCGAGGAGCAGGAAAATTGACGTTTCGGGCAAAAGCCTGAAAGTCCAGATTCCTGGACTTTCAAACCTTTATAGAAAACAGAATTCATTTTCAGGACAGCAACCTGTAACTAGTGGAGTGTCACAGGGATCAGTGGTGTAGCAATAACTATTTACAATATATATGAATGAATTGGATTGCAGAATACATGTTCTATCGCCGAAGTAACGAGGATGGCATTAACAGTCTAAAGTCATAAAGTCTAAAGCAAATAAAGAGGCCATTTGGCCCATTGTATCCATGCTGGCCAGCAAGTACCTATCTACTCCAGTCCCAAAGCCTTGTATGCAAAGGTGCTTCAAGTAATCATCGGCAATAATATAAAGGAGGATAGTAAAAGTTTTTTAGGTATGTGAAAGGCAAAAAAATGGTTAAGACTAAAATTGGGCCCTTGAAGACAGAAACAGAGGAATATATTACTGGGAACAAAGAAATGGCAGAAGAATTGAATTGGTACTTCAGATCTGTGTTCACTGGGGAAGACACAAGCAATCTCCCTGAGGTAACAGTGGGTGAAGGACCTGAACTTAAGGGAATTTATATTTGCCAGGAATTGGTGTTGGAGAGACTGTTAGGTCTGAAGGTTGATAAGTCCCCGGGGCCTGCTGGTCTACATCCCAGGGTACTGAAGGAGGTGGCTTGAGAAATCGTGGAATGCTTTGGTGATTATTTTCCAGAGTTCGATAGATTCGGGATCAGTTCCTGCGGGTTGGATGGTGGCTAATGTTGTACCACTTTTTAAGAAAGGTGGGAGAGAGAAAACAGGAAATTATAGACCAGTTCGTCTGACCTCTGTGGTGGGAAAGATGCTGGAGTCTATTATAAAGGATGAAATTACGACACATCTGGATAGTAGTAACAGGATAGGTCAGAGTCAGCATGGATTTATGAAGGGGAAATCATGCTTGGCTAATCTTCTGGAATTTTTTGAGGATGTAACTCTGAAGATGGACGAGGGAGATCCAGTAGATGTAGTGTACCTGGACTTTCAGAAAGCTTTTGATAAAGTCCCACAAAGGAGGTTAGTGAGCAAACTTAGTGCGCATGGTATTGGGGGGCAAAGTACTAACTTGGATTGAAAGTTAGTTGGCTGACAGGAAACAAAGAGTAGTGATAAACAGCTCTATTTTGGAATGGCAGGCAGTGACCAGTAGGGTACCGCAGGGATCAGTACTGGGACCGCAGCTTTTTACAATATATATTAATGATATAGAAGATGGTATTAATAGTAACATTAGCAAATTTGCTGATGATACTAAGCTGGGTGGCAGGGTGAAATGTGAGGAGGATGTTAGGAGATTACAGGGTGACCTGAACA
>NC_057713.1:4699680-4726337 GCF_004010195.1 Chiloscyllium plagiosum
TTAAAGGATTGGACATTCTGGAGGCAGGAAACATGTTTCCGCTGATGGGTGAGTGCCGAACCAGAGGACACAGCTTAAAAGTACGGGGTAGACCATTTAGGACAGAGCTCAGGAGGAACTTCTTCACCCAGAAAGTGGTGGCTGTGTGGAATGCTCTGCCCCAGAGGGCAGTGGAGGCCCACTCTCTGGATTCATTTAAGAAAGAGTTGGATAGAGCTCTCAAGGATTGTGGAATCAAGGGTTATGGAGATAAGGCAGGTACAGGATACTGATTAAGGATGATCATATTGAATGGTGGTGCAGGCTCGAAGGGCAGAATGCACCTATTGTCTACTATCTAAGTGAGGGGGATGTGGATAGGTTTTGCCCACTTGCTTAACCTTCGCAGATTAAATACAATGTGGGAAAATGTGAGGTTATACACTTTGGCAGGCAGAAGAGCTGAATATTAAACAGGGAAAGAGAGCAGCAAGCTACAGACCACACAATCATAAAAAGCTAAATTCCAAGTTCAGCGGTTAATAAGGAAAGCAAATGGAATGTTGGTCTTTATTTCAAAGGGAATGGAGTATAAAAACAGGGACCAATGCTCTCATCCCAACCAGAGGAACATAGGACCAAGAGTAGGCTATTCAGCCCCTCCAGCCTGTTCCACCATTCAATGAGTTCATGGCTGATCTTTGACCTAACTCCATACACCTATCTTGGGCCCACATTCCTTTGCTTAACAAAACTATCTCACATTTAAAATTAACAGTTGATCCAAAATCCACTGCCATTTATGGAAGATTGTGCCAAACCTCTCCGACTCTGTGTGTGTAGAAGTGTTTAAGAACATCTCTCCTGAACAGTCTGGCCCTAATTCTCAGACTATGCCCCTTAGTTCTAGAATTCGCAAACAGTGGAAATTGTTTATCTTTAACAGGAAAAGAGAGAGAGGAGATAATGTCTTGGAGACTTCAATCAGATTGCCCTTAACCTTCTAAATTACAGACAAAGCACTCCTAATTTGTATAATCTCTCCTTGCAACATCTATGAAACCACCAGCACTCCCCCACCCCACCACCCCCTGATAACTGTGATGCTTGCAAGAGTGAACTGTAGACATCCATTTCACCTAGACTTTTTTTTAAGGAGAGGGTAAAATTCTGCCCTTAGTCTTAATTAAGAGGGACATTTGGAAATACGTCCACAAAGTCATAACAGTGCAGGAGGAACAGGTCACTGAGTCTGCATTGCTTGGTGAATGAGCAATTTATTGAATGCCCCACTTTTCGTAATGCTGCATGCTATTATAACAGTTTAATTCCCCTTCAAGAACCTTTACTGACCCTGCCTCCACCACACACAGGCAGTGCATTCCAGTACCTTACCACTTGGTATGTACAGGTTTTCCCTCATTTTGCTTTTGCTTTTTTTTGCCAATGACATATATCCTTGCCTTATCAATCTCAATCCTTTCACGAATGGGAATGACTCGTCACTGTCTACGCTGTCCAGTCTCCATGTGATGCTCAAGACCTCAATCAGATCTCCTCCCAGTCACGTATTCTCAGGGAAAGAGTGTGAGGTTGCTGCACATTTTTTTGGAAATCAATTCATAGAAAGAAACTGTCAAAAAGTAATTTAGAATCTCATGCTGGCTCTTTGAAGGGCCACTGAATTAATAAAATGAGCAGACTGGGTCCCTTTTCATTTGAGAATGGCACGGTGGCACAGTGGTTAGCACTGCTGCCTCACAACGGCAGAGACCCGGGTTCATTTCCCGCCTCAGGCGACTGTCTGTGTGGAGTTTGCACATTCTCCCCGTGTCTGCGTGGGTTTCCTCCGGGTGCTCCGGTTTCCTCCCACAGTCCAAAAATGTGCAGGTCAGGTGAATTGGCCACGCTAAATTGCCCGTAGTGTTAGGTAAGGGGTAAAATGTAGGGTATGGGTGGGTTGCGCTTCGGCGGGGCGGTGTGGACTTGTTGGGCCGAAGGGCCTGTTTCCACACTGTAAGTAATCTAATCTAATCTAAATAAAAATTTTGAGGTGCTTAGAGTTTTTAAAATGATGAATGTTTCCTCTTGTGGAGAACAGCATAACTAGAGGCCGTCGATTGAAGATGGTCACCAAGAAATCCAATAGGGAATTCAGGATAAGGTGCTTTACCTAAAGACTGGTGGGAATATGGGACTCATTCTCACAGGATGAGTTTAGTGAGTACTGCTAAAAGATAAAGGAATCACAAAGTTGTTCATTTTGCACTCATTAAGACAGAATGGCAAGAATACCAAAATTTCAAATGAAACAATTCATACAGCATGAGAAAAGGAAGTTGATTGGTTGGTAAATGGACACTGGCTGTACTATCATGCAAAACAGTCATCCACCAAGCCTTTGTTTTCATTCAATAAGGGTAAGTTGACCTCTGATTGGATGAGGTGGGGTCAAGAGGACTGAAACTGGAAAATGGCTTCCAGTCTCTTGTTTAATTTGAAAAGATTCAATGATTGGACATGGTGCACTTACAGAGGACAGGGCTCCACATAGCTCCTATCATTTGTCAACCGATAATCCTTTGATTATATCATTCTTCGTAGACTGGGGAGAAATGGCAGCTTCTGCTACATGGAGTGGTTAAGATAAACAGCATAGATATATTTAAGAGGAAGCAAGATATACACATGAGGGAGAAAGGAACAGAAGGATATTTTGGTTTAATTCGTTCACAGGATGTGTATGTTGCAGGCTGGGCCTGTATTAATTTCCCATTCCCCGGGAATGGAGAGCAGACACTTAATAGGGAGTTAAGAGCCAACCACTTTGCTGTGTGTCTGGAGTAATATGTCGACTAGACAGGTAAGGAGAGCAGATTTCCTTCCCTAAAGGAAATCCTTGATTGCTGACAATCAGCAGATTGACATCAGGCGAGTATTTCTCTTCGTTCAATATTTTTATTAAATTTGATTTTCAGCATTTGCCATGGTGAGATTGGAACCTATCTCCCCAGAGCATTAATCCTGGGGTTCTGGTTTACTAGGTCAGTGACATTACCATTAGACCACTGCCATCTCCCCCAGCCCAATTAATCTTGATGGGGTGAGATGGAGTGGGGTGAGGGGAAATGCGGGGCAGCACAACGGCCATCATGGGTCAAATGGTCTGCTTCCGTGTAGACTCCAAATCTTTGCTCTATAACCAATCTTTGAATATGAGGGAAATGGAGTTAAATCATGTATTTAAAAAGCAGTTAAGTTTAACAGTTAGCCCGAAGAGCAGTTTGTGGTTCACAGTAACAGCCCAATTTCAATTCCCGCTGCAGTTGAGGTAGCTGCCCATTCATTCTGCTCCAAAAAAGTGAAAAAGGAAAACAAAATTATTGCTCAAGAAAACAGCTGAGAGTGAAGTGTCTGCAGATGAGCCAAGGACTTGCCTTCTGGCACAGCATGTGTGAATGAATCAAACAAAACACAGTACATCATAGTAGGAAAACTCCAAAAATAAAATTCTCACACGAGAGCACGGTATGGTTAGGGTAAGGTCCTGTGTTGAGGTTAATGCGTAGCGAGGAATACTGTAAATATTTTAGACTGTTAGCAATGACCTTGGAAGGTGATCTTCAGATAGTTTCCCAGGAGTCGGCTCCAGAGCCTATGCGTTCAACTAATACACGTGGTTGCTCTGCGTTGGTTTGCCTGGATATGCAGAGACGTGCATTTGTATAGTGCTTTTAAGGCTGCAGACCCTCCCAAATTGCACACAGTATCAAACCAAATGTGCGAGTCACGCAAGGGGTCACTAGGGCAGGTGACCAAAAGTGTGGTCAAAGTGACAGGTATTAAGCACCAGTGGAGAGTTTCAGGGAAAGAATTCCAGAGTACAAGGTTGAGGTGGCTAATGATGCAGCCACCAATAGTGCAGAATAGTAAAGTGCTTGACTGCCTTGGTTATGTAACCCTTCATATCCATTAGTCAAAATAAAATCCATCTGAAATTTGAATGTGTAGGTCTCCCTGGAGAGCAATGGGAATAGCTGACATTCTGCCACCAGGGTCATTTCCCAACCAAGTGATGAAACATGGATCAGTTGCCCAGTTGCAAGAGCCTATTTAAACAATTAAACTGCCCTCTTACAAGAATCCATTCAGGCTACTGGATTGCAAGTATCATCCTGGTGTCTGGGGAGGCTGGAAGGCAAAGGGAGTACATTGGTAATATCACTGAACTAGGAAACCTGTCCACAACTCTGTCAGTAGCGTAATGGAATACTCCCCACTTGCTTGGATGGATGCAGCTCCAACTACACTCCAGAGACTTGACACCATCCAGGACAAAAGCAGCCATTTCATTAGTGCCATATCCACAAACATTCACTCCCTCCACCATAGATGCTCAGTCACAGCAACATGAGCCACGTACAAGATGCACTGCAGAAATTCACCAAAGATCTTGAGACAGCACCTTCCAAACCAATGATCACTCCCATCTAAAAGGATAAGGGCAGCAGGTACGTAGAAACATCGCCCCCCACTGTAACTTCGTCTCCAAGCTACTCACCATCCTGATTTGGAAACATACCGCCGTCCTTCAGTGTCACTGGGTTAAAATCCTGGAATTCCCTCTATAAGGGGTATTGAGAGTCTACCTAGAGCACATGGACTGCAGCAGTTCAAGAAGGCAACTCACCCCCACTTTCTCAAGGGCAACTAGAGATGGGCAATAATGCTGGATAGCCAGCAACACCCTGGCCTGCAAGATAATTTTTTTAAAAAATTTCAGAGACCCAAACTAATGTGCTTGAGAACACAGATGGTGGAATTCACATATTTAACTAATGAATCAATTAATAAACCTGGAAGATTGAGTTAGTGTTAATGATCACCATCACATGTCCCTTTAGAGGAAGGAAACCAGTCATCCTTACCCAGTCTGGCCTACATGTGACTCCAGACCCACAGCAAAGTGGTTGATTCATAATTGCCCTCTGAAATGGCCGTGCAAGCCACACAGTTCAAAGGCAATTGGGATAGGCATCAAATGTTAGACTTCAAGGGAGTCAATGGCGTAGTGTTATTGTTACTAGACTGGTTATCCAGACATCCAGCTAATGTTCCAGGGATTCAGGTTCAAATCCTGCCACGTTGAGATGGTGGAACTTGAATGTAATAAAACTCAGGAATTCAATAAAACTCAAGAAACTACTAATGATTTCAATTATTGGAAAATCCCAACAGTTTTCACAAACTTAAACATCTACTGCACAAAAGGAGGCCATTTGGCCCATTGTGCTTGTCAACAAAGATCTGAATTCACTAATCTCATTTTTCAGTTCTTAGCCCATAGCCACAGAGTCATGCAGCATGGAAACAGACCCTTTGGTCCAACCAGTCTGTGCCGACCATGTTCCTAAACTAAACCAGGCCCTCATCCCTCCAAATATGGAACTTCTCCAAATATCTTTTAAACATTAACTGTAGCTGCATCCACCACTTTCTCCGGCAGTTCATTCCACACAGGAACCACTCTGTGTAAAAACATTGTACCTCATGCCTTTTTAAAATTTTTCTCCTCTCACCTTAAGAATCTAGTTTTGAACTCGCTCAGCCTATTGAAAAGACCCTTGACATTCACCCTATCTATGCCCCTCATGATTTTAAAAACTTCAATAAGATCACCCATCAACCTACTACACTCCAGTGAAAAGGTCCCAGCATTCTCAGACTATTTTTATACATCAAATCCTCCATTCCTGGTAAATCATTTCTGAAACCAAAGGTTATGGCAATGTAAGTGAATATCTAAATGAGTGTTCCTGATTCAAGAACTTTGGGGTGGCATGGTGGCTCAGTGGTTAGCACTGCTGCCTCACGGTCCCAGGTTCAATTCCAGCCTTGGGCGACTGTCTGTGTGGAGTTAGCACATTCCCCCAGTGTCTGTGGTTTCCTCCCCCATTGCAAAGATGTGCAGATCACGTGAATTGGCCATGCTAAATTGTCCACAGTGTTAGGTGCGTTAGTCAGAGGGGGGTGGGTTACTCTTCGGAGGGTTGGGTTGGGCTGAAGGGCCTATATCCACACTGTAGGGAATGGAATCTAATCTACTCTTTCTGGCAATAAATTTCAGTTTCCACCACTTTGAGTGAAAAGACTTCTTAACTCTCCTCCTAAGCTCTAGCTCTTCCTTTAAATCTATGCTCCCTGGCTACTGACCTCTCGACTAATGGAGAAAGTGTCTTCTTATCTATGCCTCTCAACTTCCCATATCTCTATTGGGCTCCCTCTCAACCCTCGCTGCACCAAGGAAAGTAACCCCAATCTATTCAATATTTCCTCATTGCTCAGAACTTCCAACCCAGCCAGCATCACCTCTGCACCCTATCTAGCGCAATCCCATCCTTCCTATAATGTGGTGACCAGAACTGCACACAGTATTCCGGTTGTGGTCTAACTAGCATCTTATATTGCTACTGCATAAACTCCTTGTTCTTGTACTCTATGCCTCAGCTAATTAAAGGAGGTACCCAATATAAAAACAGAATTGCTAGCGGTTCTGAAGAGGAGCTACTGGACTAGAAATGTTAATTCCACTTTCTTTCCACAGATGCTACCAGACCTGCTGAGCCTTACCAGCAATTTCTCTTTTTGTTTCAGATCTCCAGGATCCGTTGTTCTTTAATTCAATTAAATGTCTCGTTATGCCTTCTGAAACCACCTCGATGACCTGCCCTCCAACCTTCATGGATCAGTGGACAGGAAACCAAGTACTTTCTGGGGTCCTGTCATTCCTAATGTAATCTCTTGTCTTGTTAGCCTTCCCCAAGGTCTCTCACTTTTCTGGGACAAATTCCATTGGCCACTGCTGTGCCCAGCTGACTAGCCCGTTGATATCCCCCTGCAGCTTCACAGCTCTCCTCCTCACTATTTACCACCCAACCAATCTTTGTGTCACCCTTCAACTTCTTGAATAAACCCCCTACAAATACTGAAAAGAATGATCAAGCTTTAAGCTTCATCATGTTTAATGTTTAAAGAAAAGAAGCAAAAGGAAATTTATACATCCTGATTCGATGAGGGTATGCAAGGAGCAGCACCAGACAAACCCAAAACTGAGATATCAACCTGCTCAAGCTACCTAACAAGACCACGTGCTTGCCAACCAGCATAAGTCAGTCAAAGACAAAGCTAAGCAATCCCACAATCATCAGATCAAAGCTCTGCAGTCCTGCCAGCTCCATAGTGGTGAATCGTGGGGGGCAATTAAACAGCTCAATGGAAGAGCAGGCTCCACAATCATTCCCATCGATGGAAGAGTCCAACAAATCATGGCCAAAAACATAGCTGAAGTATCTGCAGTAATCTTCAGCCAAAAGTGCTGAATGGACGATCCATCTCGGCCTCCTCCAGTGGTCTCCTGCTTTACAGATACTAGTCATCAGCGAATTTAATTCACTTTTCATAATATCATGAATCGATTGGAAAGACTATAGGCCCTGACAACATTCTGGCCATAGCACTGAAGATCTGTGCTCCAGAACTTGCCCCTCCCCAAACCAAGCTCTTCCAGTAGTTACAACACTGGCATCTACTTTACAACATGGAAAATTTCTCAGGTATGCCCTGTATAAAAAAGCAGGACAAATCCAAAATAGCCAATTGTCACTTCATCAGTCTACTCTCGATCACCAGTAAAGTGATGGAAGGTGCTGTCAACAGTGCTATCAAGCAACACCTGCTCAGCAATAACCTGCTCAGTGATGCCCAGTTTGGGTTCCGCCAGGGCCACTCAGCTCCTGACCTCATTACAGCCTTGGTTCAGACATGGACATAAGAGCTGGATTCCAGAGGGGAGGGGAGACTGACAGGGAGAGATCATTGAAGAGGATAGCACCGATGCACTTAAGGGAAAACGTTAAGTACATAGAAACAAGTCATTCAGCCTAAATGAGACAAGCCAGTATTTGTGCTCTATAGCAGCCTCCACCCTACCCTTTCTCATTTAACCTTATCCACATATTCTTTCATTAACTTTCTCTCTTACAGACTTCTTTAGCTTTCCCTCAAAACATACAGACACTATCATTTCAACCATCAAAAGCAGTCGCAAGTTCCACATTCCCAGCATTCCCTAGCTATAGAGGCTTCTGACAAAGTCCTTATTGAACGTATTAGCAATTAACTTTGAACTAAGATAAGGCTGGAATGTACATGAGGGAGATAGAAACAGAAGGATATGTTGAGAAAGAAGAGGGTCTCTTGTTCCAGAACCTGCTGCACCTCCAGCCAAACCGTAGCAAAACAGCTACAACAACAGCTATCAACTTTGGACAAAGCAGGGAGGTAAAAACAATGACTGCAGATGCTGGAAACCAGATTCTGGATTAGTGGTGCTGGAAGAGCGCAGCAGTTCAGGCAGCATCCGAGGAGCAGCAAAATCGACAAAGAGGCCTACTAGATTGGCACCCCATCCACAAACATTTACTATCCAGATGAACACAGAGTATAACAGCAAGTCAGAGGCTAGGAATCCTACAGTGAGTAATCCACCTCCTGTTTTCCTCAAGCCTGTCCACCATCTACATCTGCAAGTCAGGAGTTGTGAAGGAATACTTCCCACTTACCTGGGATAGGTCCAGCTCCAATAACACTCAAGAAGCTTGACACAATTCAAGACAAAGCAACCTGCTTGATTGGTACTACATTCACAAAAACCAACTCCTTCCACCACCAAAGCTCAGCAGCAGCAGTGTGCACCACTGAGAAAATGCACTGCAGAAATTCACCAAGTATCCTTAGATAGCATTTCTCAAATCTGCAATCTCTACCATCTAGAAGGACAAGGACAGCAAACATTCCTTCAGTGGTGCTGGGTCAAAATCCTGGAGCTCCCTTCCTCAGAGTAATGTGGATCTACTACAACACATGGGCTGCAGCGGTTCAAGAAGGCAGCTCACTACCATCCCCTTGAGGACAATTAGGTATGGGCAATAAATGCTGACCCACCCAGTGATGCACATTTGCCAATCAGGAAAAATTTTAAGAAGTCACGGGAGTTGCAGGAGACACATCTGGACCAAAAACAATGGCTTTGATAAGCTGGCTGAATGGCCTGTTCCTTTACAGTTTTCTATGTCAATAGTTGGCCTCATTTCCCACAATGTCTGAAGTCTGGTCTAGATTTTAGTTTTATACAACCAATAGATTACTTGCATGCCTTCGGGCATGTGCACAATATGAATGTCAAAACCTGGATGCTGTTTGCTTTTGGTTTTGCTACTGTTATAAATAGCTGGCGTAATGAAAAATAGATGTAATTTTTCACAATTCAAAGAAAACAGTTATTGCAAGGATGAAATAAGTTGAGGCACTGTCTTAAACAAAAAGACTTTCTTGCTGTGTTCTGGCGTCCTTGATCGAGTATTACATTTCACACATAGCCAGGATATGTGAGCACATCCTCAGGAGATAGGAGAGCTGTACATTGTGTACAGTACAATTTCTTGAAAAGTGTGATTTCCCTTTCACAACTCACAGCTGCAGGACAACTTGATAGTCCAAACTGCATCTTACTTCTCTCCCTTGCTTTATTTGAAACCACAGTTACAGTGCCAGATTGTGGAGAACATAATTATTTGAAAATGGCAAACAGCATCATTAAGTTCCTCAAGTTTTATTTGAGTGAGACACTGTAAAACAAATTGCAAACTTTGCAGAACATGAAGTTCACTGTTAAGTACAGACACTGTGCAAATGTACCGCTTTTGAAGAAAACTCTAAAATAAATGAAGGAAGAGCCAGTCAATGGCCAGATATGCCATTGTAGCTCTGACCCACTATTATCACGAGATAACAGTTACCACTGAGTATTCCTCACTGCTTTATTTCACCATCCAGGACCAAGACTAGAAGTTTCCTGGGGGACTGACAGCCCTTTCAAACAAAAGAATCAAGCTTCCACCCAACCACTCAAAAATAAACCGAAACCAGCAGGACGAGAGAAAACTTTACAAATGTGAGATACGATTGCTTTCGAGTGCACTCTGGCCAGTGCTACCCCTAGGGCACTCATTACCCAGCTGAGCAAGGCAAAGGACAGTAATGAGACACTCAAGGGTTGAGAGAGATCATAAACACTGCAGCAGCTTGATCTTGCTGTTGTATTATCAATACAGGTAGTCAAACAATGGCTTTGCCCATGCACTGATAAAATATTTCGGGGAGGGAGGAGATCAATAATTTTAAGAGCAGCATGTTTTAATGATTGTTAGAATGCAGAATTTTTATAGTATAAGGGAGAGTGCAAATAACATTAATTAATGGGAAAGTTAAGGGCACAAGGGAGAAAATAATAGAAAAATATGCAAGTGGGGTGACAGTTAAAAGGTCGAGCGAAAACTCAAGTGGCCCTGTATCAGCTGAGCCGAATGGATTCATTTGCGCTTCAGATTCTACATAACATAGGAGATTATTGGTACAGGGTACTGTCACTGACCTAGTCGTCCAGAGGCCTAGGCTACTGCTCTGTGGGTGGGTGTTCAAATCGTAGCACAGCAAATAAATTAACGAACCTGGATTTGATCATCTATCATTGATTATGATAAAAGTCCATTTAACACTCTAAAGTCCTTGACGGAAGGAAATGTGCCAGCCTTATTCAGCCTGAACTACACGTGACTCCATACCCATATAGCAAGTAACATTTGTGCCAGGCAATGACCATCTCCAACAACCATCGCCCCTTTACAGTCAATGAAATTACCTTCAATGAATCCCACACTGTCAACATCCTTACCAGAAACTGAACTAGACTTGCCACATAAATACAGCCGTTACAACAGCAGGTCAGAAGCTAAGAATCCTGCAATGAATAACTTACCTCCTGACTCTCCAAAGTTTGTCCATTATCCACGAGGCACAAGTCAGGTGATGGAATACTCCCTACGTGTTTGGATAGGTACAGCTCCTAAAACGTTCAAGAAACCATCCGGGGCAGAGCAGCCTGCTTGATGAGTGGACTTGATGGACTGGGGCTACTTCTGTTTTTAGAGGTCAGAGGTAGACAGATTCTCGATAAGGGTGTGAACAGTTATTCAGGGTAGATGGGAAGGTGGGATGAGATGAGTCTCAATCTTACTGACTGATGGAACCAGCACAAGTAGAGGAGTGGTCTACTTCTGCTCCTAATTCCAACATAAGATGGCACTGTTTCTGCCACAACTAGTTGCCATTCATTCCAGTATTAAAAACCTGAGGGAATGGTGGTGACAGAGGCTCCTAAAACAATGCAGTATTCTCCATTACCAATCTTCGTCAAGAAGTGTGCTTAAAAGCACAGGTTAAACATTAGTTACACAGAATCCAGACAAATACTGTTTTGGTCTTAGGTATCCTTCCCGATCCTATAGATGATAAAGGTTTAGTTCAACTGCGGACTCAGATTCTCTTTTAAATTAGATCTTTCCCATTCTAATTCTGCTTTATTCCAACCTGCAGGTTGGTGCATTAGCGATGTTTAAATGAAATAATTAACCAGATACAATATAATCAGCTGGAACCATTTTTTACATATTTAGCCAAGCACAAGTTGTATGTTCAAATAATTCTTCCTGGCTTACAAGAATTATAGTACCTCAACACTGGAGAGGTTTACCAGACTGATTCCTGGGATGGCAGGACTAATGTATGAAGAGAGATTGGATCAGTTAGGACTAGATTCACTGGAGTTTATAAAAATGATGGAGGAATCTCATAGGAAGCTATACAATTCCAACAGGACTACACAGGGTAAGTGCAGGGAAGGATGGTCCCAATGACCAGACAATCCAGAAGCAAGGGTCACAGTCTAAAGAAATGGGTAGGCCATTTAGGACAGAGATGAGGTGAAATGTCTTCCCCCAGAGAGTGGGGAGCTACAGAATTCGCTATCATGAAAAGAGGTTGAAGCCAAAACATTGAATGCTTTTAAGAAGGAATTGATTTAGTTCTTAGGGCTAAAGGGATCAAATGGGGAGAAAATGGGAACAGGGGACTGAGTTGGATGATCAGCCATAATTACACTGAATGGTGGAGCAATGGTGATGCCCAAATGGCCCACTCCTGCTCCTAGTTTCTACGTTTCTAGAAGCGTCGTAGTTCTTGGATTTTCAACATTTTTTTGCCCCATTTACCTTTGCAGATGGGCACTTCTGGCCCCACTCCACAAAAAAAAGAGGGGCTCGCTTGGCCAATTTCCAACTCAACCATGTTGCTGCGGATCTGAAATCATGTCTAGACCAGACAGGTGAGGATGGCAGATTTTGTTTCCTAATGGACATTATGAATTAGATGGGTTTTTAGGAGAATCCATTTGTATAATGCTAATCATGATTGAAACTGAGTTAATGAACGGAATTCAAATTCCTTAATCATCATGTTGGAATTTGAACTCTAGCTTCCAGAGCGTAGACCTGGCCACACATTTCTAGTCTGTAGCATAACCCTCCTACTGCAGGAACTCCAACATATTCTGATGTCCTGTAGGTTGCATGTAGAATTATTTTTAATTAATAAATGCAGCCAAGTGACAGCCTCTGCATTGGCTTAGATCAAGGTGAAACTTCCATCACTTAATCTGCAGTGTGTAATATGGTTTGTATCTCAAACTGTTGGAAGAATTTGTACTGGAGTCCCACTGGTAGAAGCCAGCTGTTCAAAGGGCCCAGTTCATCATAAACCTGTTTGTCAAGGTCCACCTCCAAACAGACCCCACCACCAGGGATATATTTCCCTCCCCACCCCTCTCCGCCTTCCGCAAAGACCGTTCCCTCCGTGACTACCTGGTCAGGTCCACGCCCCCCTACGACCCACCCTCCCATCCTGGCACTTTCCCCTGCCACCGCAGGAACTGTAAAACCTGCGCCCACACCTCCTCCCTCACCTCTATCCAAGGCCCCAAAGGAGACTTCCACATCCATCAAAGTTTTACCTGCACATCCACTAATATCATCTATTGTATCCGTTGCTCCCGATGCGGCCTCCTCTACATTGGGGAGACTGGACGCCTCCTAGCAGAGAGCTTTAGGGAACATCTCCGAGACACCCACACCAATCAACCAAACCGCCCCGTGGCTCAACATTTCAACTCCCCCTCCCACTCTGCCGAGGATATGGAGGTGCTGGGCCTCCTCCACCGCCGCTCCCTCACCACCAGACGCCTGGAGGAAGAACGCCTCATCTTCCGCCTCGGAACACAGCAACCCCAGGGCATCAATGTGGATTTTAACAGCTTCCTCATTTCCCCTTCCCCCACCTCATCCTAGCTTCTAACCTCCAGAAACTCGATCCCCTGACCTGTCCGGACTTGTCCGACCTGCCCAACTCCTTTTCCACCTATCCACTCCACCCTCTCCTCCCTGACCTATCACCTTCACCTCCTTCCCCACTGACCTATTTTACTCTATGCTACTCTCTCCCCACCCTCCTCTAGCTTATCTCTCCACGCTTCAGGCTCTCTGCCTTTATTCCTGATGAAGGGCTTTTGCCCGAAACGTCGATTTTGCCTGTCCTCGGATGCTGCCTCAATTGCTGTGCTCTTCTAGCACCACTGATCCAGAATCTGGTTTCCAGCATCTGCAGTCATTGTTTTTACCTCCACTCTCACTGCTGTCATTCAAAGCTTGCCACTTGACAGACAAGACGAAGACGTAGGAGCAATAGACCATTCAGCCTGATCAGGTCTGCTCAGCCATTCAGTGAGATCATGGCAGATTTGATAACCCTCAACTCCACTGTCCTGCCTTTATCCCAAGATGTAGAATGGATAGCTACATGAATGGTGATATTGCCTTTCCCTCCTCCGAGTATTGGAGTTGCCTTTGTGTGACATTCTGGAGAGTACCCCCGCCCCCAAACTCTGATCTTCTCCCTTCAACAGCACACCCTTCCTTCAACTCTAATTCCGTTACAACTCAGGAGAAAAACTCATTATGGAAAGAGCACAGAATTACAGAATTGTAAGCGAGCAGGTGGTGGCTATTTGGCCCATTGTGACTATTACCTAGTGCCGATTTCTAGTGTATATCTTTGATTGTTGGTTTTTCTCAAGAGCTACCTCATAGCAGTGTCCAGGAGACTGTCATCCATGATTCTTGCAGGATTATTAACAGTGTTGTTACATTACAGGATGCACTGCAGCAACTTGTCAAGGTATCTTTGACAGTGTCTTTTAAACACATGAACTCCAGCATCTTGATGGACAAGAGTAGTAGATGCAAGGAAACACCATCTCCAAGCCACTCACCATCCTTTCTTGGATCTACAACAGCATTCCTTCACATTGTCATTCAATCAAAATATCTGGAACTCCTGCCCTAACAACGCACTGTGGGTATATGTACCTCAAGGACTGCAGTGATGCAAGAAGGCAGTTCACCACTGCTTTTCTGGGTAATTAAAGACGTTCAGCCAATGACCCATCCACCAGCCATGAATGAATTTTAAAAGTTGTATGTATTGTGGAAATTAAAGTGATAAGACAGATATCAGAACTAGGAGGCTACACCCAGGGATACTGAATAGGCTGGAGCACTTTTCTCTAGAAAGAGAAGGCTATTAGGTCATTAACGCACAAGACTATAAGAAACATGGACAGGAGTAGGCTGTTCTGCTCCTTGCCTGCTTTGCCATTCAATAGGATCGTGGCTGATCTGACATTCCTCCCGTCCACTTTCCTGCCCTTTCCCCATAACCCTGATCAAGAATTTATCGATCTCAGCCTTAACTATATACAAGGACTTTGCCCCACAACTCTGTGGCAATGAGTTCCAAAGACACTCAACACTCAGAAGAAAGCTCATCTCAGTCTGAAATTGGTGCCCCTTTATTCAGAGACTATGCTCTCTGGTCCTAAACTCTCCCATAAGGGACAATACCCTCTCAGCATTTACTCTGTCAAGCTCCTTACCAGGAAGCAGACTGAGCTGGAGTGTTGCAGCTGTGAAGGGAGCCTAGGTAGACTAGGTTTGTTTCCCTTAGAGTAGAGAAAGCTGAATTGTGGTGGTGGTGGAGGGGGGGGAAAGAGGCAGAAGCTGACTGAAGTGTGCACTTTATGGAGGTGCTACGGATAGGAACCTTTCCCCTTAGTGGAGAGGTCAATACCGGGGACATGGTTTTAAGGGAGGGGGCAGGTTTAGTGGGGGTTTGAGGAAAAGACTTTTTACCTAGAGGGTTGAGGGTATCTAGACCACTCTGCCTGAAAGGGTGGAATGGGCAGGAGCCTGAAAAATATTTTAAGTAGTAGTTTTAGATGAGCACTTGAAGTGCCAAAGCACTACAGACCAAGTGCTAGAAATGGGGTTAGGATTGATGGATGTTTGATAAATGATATGAACACTGACTGAAGGGTTTCTTTTGCACTGTAAAAACACAGACTCTATATCTGTAGCTTGGTTTGTTTGTTTTCCTTATGTATTTTGTCGACAGGAGTAGTGCCAGAAGACTGGAGGATAGCAAATGTGGTTCCCTTGTTCAAAAAGGGGAGTAGGGATAACCCTAGTAACTATAGGCCGGTGAGTCTCACTTCTGTTGTGGGCAAAGTCTTAGAGAGAATTGTAAGGGATAGGATTTATGCACATCTGGATAGGAATAATGTGATCAAGGATAGTCAACATGGTTTTGTGAAGGGCAGGTCGTGCCTCACAAACCTTATTGAATTCTTTGAAAAGGTGACGAAGGAGGTTGATGAGGGGAAAGCGGTAGATGTGGTATATATGGATTTTAGTAAGGCGTTTGATAAGGTTCCCCATGGTAGGCTACTGCAGAAAATACGGAGATATGGCATTGAGGGTGAGTTGGAGGTTTGGATTAGGAATTGGCTGGATGGAAGAAGACAGAGGGTAGTAGTTGATGGCAAAGTTTCTTCATGGAGTGCCGTCACTAGCGGTGTTCCGCAAGGATCTGTTTTGGGACCATTGCTGTTTGTCATTTTTATAAATGACCTGGAAGAGGGGTTAGAAAGTTGGGTGAGCAAGTTTGCGGATGACACAAAAGTCGGAGGAGTTGTTGACAGTGAGGAAGCATGTGGCAGGTTACAGAAGGATATAGAGAAGCTGCAGAGCTGGGCAGAAAGGTGGCAAATGGAATTCAATCTATCCCAGTAACCTGGCTTTCTTCATTGCCTTCCTATAGACTTCAGAACCTAGAAGCCTTCTTATAACAGTAAATGTCTTCCATCACTATAACGTTCCATATCTCTGTTAGTATATACAATACTCTCCTCCCTGAAACACCCCCTGTCTGTGCCTCTCAGACTGCCTGCCTCTCCCTACATCCATCCCTATTCCTGTCTCCAGAATCTAATCCAGCTCCCTCTATCTCTGTAAATTCCTCCAATCCCCAAACCCGTTTGTCCCACTGACCAGATGTAATTCTGTTTAGCTCTTGAATCCTCGAGCCCCTGTAAGCCTCCCTATCAGTCGTAAGTTCATGGAATGCCCTGCCAGTAGCAGTGGTGGACTCTCCCTCTTTATGGGCATTTAAGCGGGCATTGGATAGGTATATGGAGGATAGTGGGTTAGTATAGGTTAGGTGGGCTTGGATCGGCGCAACATCGAGGGCCAAAGGGCCTGTACTGCGCTGTATTCTTCTATGTTCTATTAACATTATTTAGCACAATATTTTCAGTGATTTAATTAATTAACTGAACAAATGAAAAATATGATCAATCAGGTTTCAGCTTGGGATCTGACCTATTGAGGTCATTAGCTGGGAGCATAACAATTCTAACAACAGAAGTTCAATTTCTGTAAGTACTGCCGCATAATCATTCTTGAATTGTACTGGGTCAAAATCCTGGACTTCCTTCATAACTGAGCTATCCATAGATAGACTGTGGTTCAAGATAGGTAGGTTACGGCAGGAACATTAGTCTTTGGAACACAAGTCTGCTCCTTCCAGCCTGCCTGTACTGCAATTAAAAAAAAAACCCAATCACTTTCTGAAGGGCAATAACTGCTGCTCTTGCCAGCGACAGCCATTCCCCTGAACATATTTTTTAAAAATTGTGTTGCACTGTTGACAGAAAGACCTCTCTAAACTTAAAAAGGAAATGGGTTTCTGAGTCTTGCTTTCTTTTCCTTAATGAAGCCCAAAATGCAATTGCTTGTTAATTTTCCATATATATACACACACCAGTCCAGCAAGTGCACACACCCCTTATTATTTCATAGGAGGAGAAAGTACTCCATAGGGAATGTCTAAATTTCAGTAGTAAGTTCCTCATCACCACCTTGCATGGTCTGCATTAAATTGGTCAATGACTGCATCATGTATCACGCATCAATCAAGCTGTGGTTCACTGGGGATCACTTTTGCCTTTTAGTCAGACATTTCTGGGTTTAAGATACAAAGCAGAGACTTAAGCACAAAATCCAGGTTGACTCATCCAGTACACTACTGAGGGAGAGCTGCACGGTCAGAGATGTTGGCTTCCAAATGTTAAACGGACACCCTGTCGGCTCTCTTTCAGATGGCTGGAACAGGGAAGTTCTGCCTGGTATGCCAATATTTATTTCTCATCCAAAAACATCTTTCTAAATTAAAAAGAAATTACTATCAACACATTGCTATTTGTGGGATCTTGCTGTGTACAAGCCTTGCTATGTTGTTTGCCACACTTCCTGCATTACAGCTGTGACCACACTTTCAAGTATTTTCCTGGTTGTGGTGTGTTTTGGAATATCCTGAAGTCATGAAAGGTGCAAAAGAAATGCAATTTTTTTTAATTGCTGTTAACAAACAGACACTGATGAGTGTTCATTATTCTCATAATTATACACGAATGATTTACGGCCACAATAAAGATGTAGAAGATTCTGACCCATTAAAGGAGACCTGAACTGAAGTTATTCATCACCTCCTTCTCAAATCAACTTCCAGTGTAAACATTGGTAAAACTAATTAAATCGTTGCTATAAAATGCTGCCTTTTTTTTAAAAAAAGTCAATATCTCAATTGTTATTACAGGTAAATTTCACACTTCGGAATGCTCCAGGTGTTAGTAAAGGCACCAAATCTTTGTTGATGCGGCAGTATTTACAGAAATTGAGCTTCCATTTAATGTTTTCGGGCTCGATAAGAACAGTAGCCCAGAATAATGGGGGTGAGAGCAGCAATGCACATGTCCATACAGTGGTTATGTCTCGTTAGCAGTGACATCTCTCCATTATGTGGCATTCAGCAGAAAAATAGCAACTTTATTTGCAAAATCCATTTACAGCAACTGGGTGAAAATTTCTGCAGAATTATATTTGCAGGTACATTCTATTTTGTTCAGAAAGCACAGTCAATATTTTTTATAATCCATATGACATTTTATAAATTCCTACTTTGAAAACAGAACAAGTCTCACTCAAGATTAGAATACATCGATTTTAACCTCCACCTTCAATGGCATTGTCTGAGTGGTGATGTCAGTTTTTATTTTAACCTTAAGTTATCTCGAGATGTGACTTGAAAGAATTTCTGGGATTTACATATTAATGAACTGAAACCTGCAACCCATTCTAAAAGGTGAAAGACTTAACAGCAATCTAGGTTTGTTCAATATCTTGCATCAGTGTAACGATACTATGATCTTTTGCTTTACATTCTGTGACCTCTGATCCTACTCCACTAGCTAACTAACGAAGGAGCAGCACTCCGAAAGCTCGTACTTCCAAATAAACTTGTTGGATCATAACCTGGTGGCGTGTATTTTTAAACTTTGTCCACCCCAGTCCAACACTGGCACCTCCACATCTTGTCCTGGATGGTAGGGAGAAAGTTCTCAAAAAGAGATTTTGTTATCTGAAGAGAAGCATTTGCAGGGCTTGAGGAAAGGGCAGGGTAGTTGCACTTCCAGAGAGCTGGCAGAAATATGGCCTCCTTCCATTCTACAAACAGTCTATGACTCTAAGAACACTCTTCAAAATAGTGGCTTTGGTTATGCCTTATCTGAAAGTTGGCAGCACCTACAGTACGGAGGTTCCTCAGTCCTTCGCTAGGATTAAATGCTCACATCTCTGGAGTGGGACGTGAACCCACAAACTTGGAGTCTGAGATCAGTGTCTGTCAGACAGTGGCTCTCCCCATACTGTTTGACAATGCTGATTATTTGGACAACTTATGATTCCATATCAAGGTACCTGATCAATATCAAATGTCTTGGCATACTACGATCTGCCTGTACTGCATACAAAACAAAACTTTTCACCATACCTAGGTAGCATCAACAATAAATCAAATCATCAACACTGTCTTTGATGAAACTTGTGAATCAATTGGGAGGGCAAAGAAGCAGTAGCTTCCTTCGATACTCAGAGAAGCAACAATCTCATGTCAGCATAGATGGAGGAAATACGTCTAACCAGAGACTGAATGATCAGATGCTCTACTTAGAGCTACGGAAGGGAGCCTGTTGCCATGAGGCTCAAAGGAAGTGTGTCTCAGAGCCTCCATGAAGATCTGCCTTGTCAACACCAATACAAGGGAAACAGATGTCCAAACACCAACAAAATGGTGATCCATCTACAAAAAGTGTCAACAAGCGCAGCCACAGAGGAAGATGGAAAGACAGGACAGTTTCTCAAGCAAACAATTCACCGTTACCTCTCCTACCGTCAACCAATGTGGGGTGCCAAGATAGGGATCAGAAACTAACACAGACATCCCTCAGTTAAACCCAACCATCCACAAGGAAGAACTTGCTCAACCACAGCTAACATTAAACTGGCCCAACATTAGAGATAAAGCTGTCAGATCACATATTGCATAACATGTTCAGAAGTGGTTATAACAAAGTATCATAAATTAGAACAGTCTTTCATCAGCTCTCAATCTCAATGATGGAGCATTTCTTGCAACACGTAATTGAGTTTAATCAGAGACTTTCTGGAGTTCAACCATTAATTAGTAAAGATTTATTTTAAAACCAATTTCATACAAAATGCTCAAAGTGGAAGGGAAGCACAGAATTAGATTAGATTCCCTACAGTGTGGAAACAAGCCCTTCGGCCCAACAAGTCCACACCGACCCTCTGAAGAGTAACCCAGCCAGACCCATTTCCCTCTGACCAGTGAGCCTACCACTATGGGCAATTTAACATGGCCAATTCACCTGACCTGCACATCTTTGGACTGTGGGAGGAAACGAGCACCCGGAGGAAACACACGCAGACACGGGGAGAATGTGCAAACTCCACACAGTCACTCAAGGCTGAAATCGAACCCAGATCCCTGGCGCTGTGAGGCTGTAGTGCTAACCACTGAGCCTCCGAGATGTTCTCTGAAACAATCCACAAGAAGGCGTCCTGTCTCCCCAATGTACAGCAGACCACACCGGGTGCAGCGGATGTAGTAGATGACATTGGTAGAGGTGCAGGTAAATTTCTGATGGATCACAGTAACAGCCAATTTTTAGCTTTCAATCAGAAGCGTCTATACCAATAAAGAAAAGGCTTCATGTTTTTACTGCGTTAAAAAAAAAAGCTATGGCCCAGGCACTGTTCATTACTCTAACGGGAAACTGAATGAAACATGATAGATATTTTCTAATCGACTTGTTCCAATGTGTTTTGATCGGCCACTCTGGTGCAGGTTAGACTTAAACCTGGGCCTTCTAACTCAGCCCCCAAGGATGGAGTATGGGCATGTGTCAACTGCAGAAAATGCTGTGATTTAGGCAGTAGTCCTCAGGTCCAGTAAACCTGCTTCTGTAAACAACTAAGGTGTACATGTAAGTCCTCAGTTCCATCACTCCTGTACATGAATATCCATCCATTGCAGAGCAAAATGCCTACCCTTGACAAGCTGCTACATGTAACACAAACCCCAGGACCACTCACCTCAACTGCACCAAGCGCAACATCGACCACTTCCCCCACACAGGAACCAAGCTGTGGGTCTCACTCTTCCCTTCTTCAAATCACTAATAGCCCTGAACCCCTTCCAAAATGCTGGCTGCTAGCTGCACCTTCAACCATCTCAGCTCCAGGCTCAAGGGAATCCTTAAATCTCCCTCAAGACATTCACATGAGCAAGTTGCAAGAGAGGGGCACTCAGTTCATTCAACAGATCATGGCTGATCTGACTTTAACCTCAATTCTACATTCCTACATACTCAGGATAATCCTTCTTCTCATTGGTAATCTAGTTACTTCTTGCTCAAAAATATTTATAGTTTAGGTATCCACTCCCTTTCCAGGAAGAGAATTCTTAGGATTCAAAACGCTAAGAAAGCTTCCTCATCCTTGTTTTAAATCGGTGAGTGGTTATTTTTCTAATTATGATCCTGAGTTTAGATTCTCCTATAATTAAAACATCTTTTCCCCATCCAGCCAGTCAAGAAGTAAGCCAACATGTCCGGATCTAGCAAAGAATTATATAACGGATGCTTTTCAAATAGTCATTTTGGAACAAGTTTTCAGACTTTGTCGTCTTATGCTCATCAGAACAATGCGCAAGAAATGCCAAAGCAAACTGACAGGACAGTGTTAATATGGTGTCAAGTGGACTCTAATTGATGGAGTCACTGCCTTGGATAATGCAGTTAGATGACGACTGACAATTAACTGTCAAGCTTTATTTAAATTTCAAACTAGATAAATCAACTTTGTGTGGTCGAGGCACAGCTATTTTTTGGTTCACTACACAGGATGGTCATCAATATTGAGGAGCTGAAACACTGTTTCCTCTGTCTGGAAAGAACAGAGACCTGTGTGTCAATGTATGTGGCTTCCAGTACATGCAATTTCCCACCAGTGGGAGCTCAACTGATAATACTAAATTGGTTAAAAATGCAATTCTTCACACACACAAGATAATGTAGCCCAATCTCAGAATCACATCTAATATTGGGCACAGCCAAAGTGATATGCCAGTTGATAATCTGCCAGCTGTTTTAATCTATCTAACATACTTGGCATCACACTGGCACTGAAACTCACACTACATTATTTTTGAGAGATTGCCAGAATATCTAGTACCATGCACCTGTCTTCCCCAATAACCCTTCAAATTATTTCCCAAAATAAAGATCACACAAATCAGGAGCAGAATTTGGTCAGCTTCCAAGTTTGCTCCGCCATTCACAGATCATACGGGATCTCATCTTGGCCTCAACTCAATGTTCCTGCAGGCTCCCCATAACCACTGACACACCAACAATACGAGAAACCTGATGGTCTCAGCCTTGACTTAGCCCCCACTGCTCTCAGGGTTAGAGAATTTCAAAGATTCATGACTCCGAAACAGAAGCAATTCTTTCTCAAAAATTCCATGATCTTCACCTTCGTAAAGCAATATTTAATACAACAGCAGGGAAGTTATATTGAATCATTATAGAGCTGTGGTAAGGCCCCAGAGAGAGTACTAGCTACAGCTCTATGTATCATACTTTGGGAAGGATGCGATTTATTTTTTGTTCATGGGATGTGGGTGTTGGTGACTTGGCCAGAACTCATTCCCCTCCCAGTTGCATTTGAGGTGGTGTTGATTATCTGCTTCTTCAAACACAGCAATTATTGGAATGTAGGGACAACCATAATGCTGTTAGGGAGGGAGTTCCAGGTTTTTGATCCAGCGGTACTAAAGGGATGGCTATATATTTCCAAGTCAGGATGGTGAGTGGCTTGGGAGGGGAACTTCCAAGTGGGTGTGTTCCAATGTATCTGCTGCCCTTGCCCTTCTAAATGCTAGTGGTTGTGGTAGGGGCTTTCAAAGATCTTTGATGAATTTCTGCAGTGCATCTTGTAGTTGGCATACACTGAGTGTCGGTAGAAGGAATGGATTTTTGTGGATGTGGTCGCAGTCAAATTTTGGTGTCAAGCTTCTTGAGTGCTTTTGGAGCTGCACATATCCATGGAAGTGGGGTACGTTTCATCACACTCCAGACTTGTGCCTTGTAAATGGCAGACAGGCTTTGGGAGTCAGGAAGGGAGTTATTCATTGCGGCATACCTAATTCCTGACTTGCTCTTGCAGCCACAGTATTCATATAGTGTGTCCAGGGTCAATGGTAACCCCAGGATCTTGACAGTGGGAGCTTCAGCGATGGCAATGCCATGAAATGTCAAAGGATAATGACTAAATTCTCTCTTTGTGCAAGTGCTCATAGCCCAGCTTGTGGTGCAAATGTTACTTGCCAAGTATCAGTGTAAGCCTGATATCGTCCAGATCTTGCTGCATTTGGACATGGACTGTTTCACTATGAGGAGTTGTGAATAGCGCTGAACACTTTGCAACCATCTGTGAACATCCCCATTTCTCATCTTATGATGGTGGGAAGGTCATTGATAAAGCGACTGAAGACAGTTGGGCCAAGGTCACTACCTTGAACTCCTGCAGAAATGTCCTGGAGCTGAGATGACTGACCTCCAAAAACCACAACCATCTTCTTTTGTATCAGATATGACTCCAACCAGCAGAGTTTCCCTCTGATCCCAGTTTTGCTAATCTCGTTGATGCCACACTCTGTCAAATGTGGCTTTGATTTCAAGGGCTGTCACCCTCACCTAGCCTCTGGAATTCAGTTCTTTTGCCTGTGTTTGAACCAAGGCTGTAATGAAGTCAGGAGCTGAGTGACTTTGGCAGAACCCAAATTGAGCATCACTGAGCAGGTGCTGCTTGTTAGCACTGTTAATGACACCTTCCATCACTTTACTGATGATAAAGAGCAGACGGATGGGACGGTAATTCTCTGGTTTGGATTTCCATGCGCCAGGACAATTGTACAAATTCCTGGATAGATACCAGTGTTGTAACTGTAGTGGAACCATTGGCTAGGGGTGCAGCAAGTCCTGGAGCACAAGTCTTCAATGCTACTGCTAGAATTTTGTCAGAATTCAATGTCTTCAACTATTTCTTGATATCATGTGAAGTGAACCAAATTGGCTGAAGACTGGAGTATGTGATGCTGGGGACCACTGGAGGAGGTTGAGACAGATCATTGGCAGTTCTGACTGAAGATTGTTTTAAATACTTCAGCTGGTCTTTTCCACCGATTTGCTGGGCTCCCCAACACAAGAGGATGGGGATATTTGTGGATCCCCCTGCTCCAACGAGTTCTCAAATTGTTCATTCCTCATCTACGACTGGATGTAACATTTACCAGAATGATTCTGAGGATCTTAGTTCCAAGGACATTTTAAATATTTGCTGTTTGCCTTGAAGCAGAGTGTACAAGATTACAACATGTCAGGGCAAGACATGACAAGAAAAAAAACTCTTCCCATGAGCTGCTGGCACAAAGTCATGGAGATACAGATTTAAGGTTTCAGCCAGGCATACAGGGCCAATTGAAGAACAGCTTTTTAAGCAGCAAGTAGTGATGACATAGTCCTTTTTCCCAGCTTAAAGTGAAGCCAGAGATCAATGTTGGCACAACATTGTGGGCTGAGGGCCTGTTCTTTGCTGTACTGTTCTATGAACTGTTTTCAATGCAAGTAGATCCTTCCTTTAATAGATTATAAACGTAGATTGCAAATTAGCTGTAGGCAACCAGCATGGTACTGAGTCAACCAGGAAGTGCTTACATAACTTGCAGTGTCCAATGTTAAATGTAATTACACAACTGGACAACATTTGTTGGATAATCCAGAGTGTGTGAAGAATCATACTAATAACCAATTGAGAATTCCCAACCAGGCTCGTGCATAACCAGGAGTTGTGTCTATGAATACACAAAAGCCTGTCCTTTGCAGACAGAAGGAAAATGTAGATATTGGTTACCATCTAAATAGGTGACAAACATTTACTTTTTTGGATTTTTTTCAGGGCAATGCCTTGGCCAAGTAGAGTCAATCTGCCTGGTTTAAAATTTGATCAAAATCTGCCAGTTAACTGTCAGTCATCACTTGGTGCTGCCTTCTAAACGTCAATGCCTGTACAAATCTCAGTCCACTTGCCTCCCACAGTATATAGCTTAACTTCCCCATTAAATTGATATCGCTTGCAAACTGTCCTGATGAGTGCAAGACGAAAAGCTTTGAGAAAATGCATTTTCTCAGCAATACTAAAGACTAAAACATTTTAGCCCCACTGCTGGTCCGGGCACCACTTGTCTAATTTCAGTTCATCCTGATATAACGTGAATCTATCCGAAACCTTGTTTCCCTACAACAAAACTACTGAATCGGCATCAGACAAGCCACTGCAAGTTACAACAAATACCTCATTTCACCTTGGCATAAACAATATTCTGCACTGCTGTGAAGTGATTTTTCAGAACATTCCTTTAAACAATAATTCTCTAATCCTTGTTGAGCTGGGATGCAGATACTGCTGCCTTTACAGGTGGTGGATACCAGCCATTGTTTCAGCTATTCCATTTTATCCAACTTGGCTTCCTCCTCGGGATGTCCACAGTATCACAGATATCAGTCTTCACCTCATTCAATTTGCTCTATGTGATAAGAAGAAATATTGGAGACACTGGACACTGCGAAGGTTATAGGCCCTGACAATACTCCAGAAATAGCATGGAAGACTTCTTAGAATCACTGAGTTCCTACAGTGTGGAAGCAAAATAGGTGGAGTAGGCCATTCGGCCCTTCAAGCTTGCACCAACCATTCAATATAGAACATAGAACAGTACAGCATAGATGTACTTCAGCCCACGATGTTGTACCGATCATTGATCCTCATGTAAGGTAAACCTAATGTACAAACCCTCAAATTTCTGTGGCCAAATGCATGTCCAGCAGTCTCTTAAATATCCCCAATGACCTCGCTTCCGCAACTGCTGCTGGCAACACATTCCATGCTCTCTCAACTCTCTGCGTAAAGAACCCGCCTCGGACATCCCCACTATACTTTCCGCCAAACAGTTTAAAACTATGACCCATTGTGTTAACAATTTCTGCCCTGGGAAAAAGTCTCTGGCTATCAACTCTATCTATGACTCTCATTATCTTGTACACCTCAATTAGGTCCTCTCTCTTTCTTTTTTCCAATGAAAACAGTCTGAGCTCAGTCAACCTCTCCTCGTAAGATAAGCCCTCCATTCCAGGCAGAATCCTGGTAAACCTCCTCTGAACCATCTCCAAAGCATCCACATCTTTCCTATAATAGGGCGACCAGAACTGGACACAGTATTCCAAGTGCGGTCTAACCAAAGTTTTATAGAGCTGAAACAAGATCTCACAGCTCTTAAACTCAATCCCCCTGTTAATGAAAGCCAAAACACCATATGCTTTCTTAACAACCCTGTCCACTTGGGTGGCAATTTAAGGGATCTATGTACCTGCACACCAAGATCCCGCTGTTCCTCCACACTGCCAAGAATCCTGTCTTTAACCCTGTACTCAACTTTCAAGTTCGACCTTCCAAAATGCATCACTTCGCATTTATCCAGGTTGAACTCCATCTGCCACCTCTCGGTCCATCTCTGCATCCTGTCAATGTCACGCTGCAGCCTACAACAGTCCTCTATACTGTCAACGACACCTCCAACCTTTGTGTCGTCTGCAAACTTGCTAACCCATCCTTCAATCTCCTCATCCAAGTCATTAATAAAAATTACAAACAGTAGAGGCTCAAGAACAGAGCCCTGTGGAACACCACTCACCACTGACCTCCAGGCAGTATTCTTTCCTTCCACTACCACTCGCTGTCTTCTGTCAACCAGCCAATTCTGTATCCAGACAGCTAAATTTCCCTGCATCCCAT
>NC_057713.1:4726837-4736545 GCF_004010195.1 Chiloscyllium plagiosum
CTGTCTATATCTCTCTGCAGACTCTTTGTGTCATCTTCACCATTTGCCACTTTCGTGTCATCCACAAATGTATCTGTAATACACTCGCTTTTGTTAATATATATTATATATTCCATCTCGGGCAACTGTCTGGGTGGAGTTTGCACATTCTCACCGTATCTGCGTGGGTTTCCTCTGGGTGCTCCGGTTTCCTCCCACAGTCCAAAGATGTGCAGGTCAGGTGAATTGGCCACGCTAAATTGCCCATAGTATTAGGTGCATTAGTCAGGGCTAAATATAGGGTAGGGGAATGGGTCTGGGTGGGTTACTCTTCGGAGGGGCAGTGTGGACTTGCTGAGCTGAAGGGCCTGTTTCCATACTGTCGGAGATCTAATCTAAAAGCGTCTAATCTAATCAATATAGAACTGAAACCCCAGCATCCCGCCTCGGGCAACTGTCTGTGTGGAGTTTGCACATTCTCCCCGTGTCTGCATGGGTTTCCTCCGGGTGCTCCGGTTTCCTCCCACAGTCTAAAGATGTGCAGGTCAGGTGAATTGGCCATGCAAAATTGCCCGCAGTGTTAGGTGAAGGGGTAAATGTAGGGGAATGAGTCTGGGTGGGTTGCTCTTCGGAGGGTCGGTGTGGACTTGTTGGGCCGAAGGGCCTATTTCCACACTGGTAAGTAATCTAATCTAATCTACACTGATCCCTAGGGCAATCCATTAGTTGCTGTTGTGAAAATGCACCCCTTATCCCAGCTCCCAGTCTTCAACTAGTTGGCCAATTCACTACCCATGGACCTCCCAAACTTATTAAGTAGGTTAATGTGTTTCTGCTGAGCTGGTTTCTGGTCTGATCCACACGTAATTCCATATCCTCAACAAAGCAGCTGGTTCTGAACTCCCCACTAAAATTGCCTGTTGAATTGCGTGTTAGTGCTATTTGGGTGGGTTTAAACCAGCTCAGCAGGGGACCGGGAACCTGTGGTGTAGTTCCAGTGCATGGGAGGCTGAGAGTAGGGAGGACATGGACAGGATTTCACGGTCAAAGGAGTGTGCTGGCAGACAGCAAGCTGGTTTGAAGTGTGTCTACTTCAATGCCAGGGGTATCCAGAATTAGGTAGGTGAGCTTGCAGCATAGATAGGTACCTGGGACTTCGATGTTGTGGCCATTTCAGAGACATGGATAGAGCAGGGTGAGGAATGGATGTTGCAGGTTCCAGGATTTAGATCTTTCATTAGGAGAAGGGAAGGTGGTAAAAGAGAATTAGGTGTGGCTTTGTTAGTTAAGGATAGTATAATGGTGGCTGAAAGAACTTTTGACGAGGACTCATCTACTGAGGTAGTATGGGCTGAGGTTAGAAACAGGAGAGGAGAGGTCACACTGCTGGGAGTTTTTTATAGGCCTCCACAGAGTTCCAGGGATGTGGAGGAGAGGATTGGCAAAACAATTCTGGGTAGAAGTGAAAGGAACAGGGTGGTCATTATGGGGGACTTTAACTTCCCCAACATTGACTGGAAATGCTATAACTTCCGTATGTCGGATGGATTAGTTTTTGTCCAATGTGTACAGGAGGGTTTCCTGACACAGTATGTCGAAGGGCCGACAAGAGGGGAGGCCACACTGGATCTGGTGCTTGGTAATGAACCAGGCCAGGTGTTTAATTTAGTGGTAGGTGAGCATTTTGGAGGGAGTGACCGTAATTCAGTAACGTTTAGCTTAGCGATGGAAAGGGATAGGTACATGCCACAGAGCACGAGTTAAAGATGGAGGAAGGGCAATTTTAAAGCGATTAGGCAGAACTTAGGAGGCATAGAATGGGGTAGCAAAATGTAGGGGATGGGGACAATCGAAATGTGGAGCTGGTTAAAGGAACAGATTTTGTGTGTCCTTGATAGGTATGTCCCTGTCAGGCAGGGAGGAAGTGATAAGGTAAGGGAACCGTGGTTTACTAAAGAAATTGCATCTCTTGTGGAAGAGGGAGGCTCATGTGACATTGAGACAAGATGGTTCAGATGAGGAAATGGAGAGTTACAGATTAGCTAGAAAGGAGAGTTAAGAAGAACAAGGAGGGGGCATGAGCAGTCTTTAGCAGATAGAACAAAGGAGAACCCTAAAGCTTTCTATAGGTATGTGAGGAATAAAAGGATGGCTAGGATAGGAATAGGGCCAGTCAAAGACAGAAGTGGGAAATTGTGTGTGAATCCTATGGAGACCGGAGAGTTGCTAAATGAATATTTCTCATCTGTTTTCACTCAGGAAAAGGAGAATATTGTAGAGAAGAAGAACTGAGATACAGGCTATTAGACTTGAAAGGATCAAGGTTAAAAAGGGGGAGGTGTTATCAATTCTAGGAGGTGTGAAAGTAGATAAGTCCCCTGGGCTGGATAGGATTTATCCAAGGATTCTCTGGAAACCGAGGAGGAGATGGCGGAGCCTTTGGCCTTGATCTTTGTCTACAGGTTTAGTACCAGAGGACTGGAGGATTGCAAATGTTGTGCCCTTGTTCACAAAGGGCATTAGAGACGACCCAGATAATTATAAACCACTGAGCCTTACATCTGTTGTAGGAAAAGTTTTGGAAAGGATTATAAAAGATAGGATTTATAATCATCTAGAAAGCAACAATTTGATTGAAGATAGTCAACATGGTTTTGTCAATGGCAGGTCGTATCTCACAAAACTCATTGAGTTTTTTGGAGAAGGTGACCAAGCATGTGGATGAGGATAGGGCAGTTGACGTGGTATACATGGACTTTAGTAAAGCCTTTGATAAGGTTCCACATAGTAGGCTTTTGGAGAAAAGGCATGGGATTGAGGGTGATTTAGCAGTTTGGATTAGAAACTGGCTTTCTGTAAGAAGGCAGCAAGTGGTGGTTGATGGAAAATATTGAGCCCGGAGTCCGGTTACTTGTGGTGTGCTACAAGAATCTGTTTTGGGACCACTGCTGTTTGTCATTTTTATAAATAGGTGGATGGATTAGTAAATTTGCAGATGACACTAAAGTCAGTGGAATGGTGGACAGTGTGGAAGAATGTTGCAGGTTGCAGGGGGACTTGGATAAACTGCAGAATTGAGCTGTGAGGTGGCAAATGGAGTTCAATGCAGCTAAATGTGAGGTGATTCACTTTTGATAGGAAGAATAACAGGAAGGCAGAATACTGTGTCAATGGAATGATTCTTGATAGTGTCAATGTGCAGAGGGATCTTGTTGTCCACGTACATAGACCCCTGAGAGTTGCCACCCAGGTGGATAGTGCTGTTAAGAAGGCATAAGGTGTGTTCGGTTTTATTCGTAGAGGGAATTGTGAATTCTGGAATTGTGACATCATGCTGCAACTACACAAAATGCTGGTGCAGCCTCACTTGGAATATTGTGTATAGTTCTGGTCGCTCCATTATAGGAAGGATGTGGAAGCATTGGAAAAGTTGCAAAGGAGATTTACCAGGATGTTACCTGGTCTGGAGGGAAGGTCTTATGAGGAAAAGCTAAGGGACTTGGGTCTGTTCTCATTGGAAGGAAGAAGGCTAAGAGGGGAGAAAATAGAGACATGCAAAATGATCAGAGGATTAGATAGGGTGGACAGTGAGAGTCTTTTTCCTAGGATGATGATGTCAGTTTGTATGAGGGGGCATAGCTGCAAATTGAGGAGTGATAGACTTAAGACAGATGTCAGAGGCAGGTTCTTTACTCGGAGAGTGGTAAGGGCCTGGAATGCCGTGCCTGCCAATGTAGTTAACTCAGCCACAGTCTGTGGATAAGCATATGGATGTTGATGGGATAATCTAGGGGGATGGGCTAAGATTAGTTCACAGGTCGGCAAAACATCAAGGGCCGAAGGGTCTGTCCTGCGCTGTATTGTTCTATGTTCAAACCACTCAGTTCAAGGGCAATTAGGAATGCTCAACATATACTGCCAGCAATGCCCAGATCCCATAAAATAAGATATTAAAATATTTGTAAAGGTGGAATGTCAGGGCCAAGCACTGACAAAGAAAGCCAACAGGAATTCCTTGCCACAAAAATGGTTCTAAACATGGGAGACACCTCAAGTAGCACTGAACACAATGTGTGAACTACTTCATGAATCCTTTCCCAGGTTTCAGATTCCAGCTTCACAAATACTTACCAAAGGGAAAGATACTCTCAGTCTCTGTGGTGTGTCCTGCAGAAGATCTGGTTTCAAATGTAAGGTGCTATTTCACAACCAATCGACATGGCACCAAGATGCTATACAAGATGCTACACTTCACTGCTTTCAATTCCAGTCCTCTTGTAATGAAGCCCAGAGCTTTGTTTTATTGCCGCCTTATGGGATGGGGTGTGTCGGGGTAGTGAATTGACAAAGCGTTCCAAGCACTGTATTATGAGTTAAGGAATGAAATTATGCACTATCTATCGCCAGTTATGATGCCCTATTTGGTGAAAAGTATGATGGTGTTAAAAAAACAAAGGGATCTAGGGATACCTATCGACAGGACACTTTTAAAGGTAATAGGGTAAAATCACCATCGTCCCAGAGGACCATAGGACTGCTGTCTCATTACAGAGAGACGACTGGTGATGGTTTAACCTGAGGGACACCATGCCTCAGGCGAAGGGAGAGGTTAAGAAGCTAGGATGTTCACACCATGGCGTGACATAGTTTCAAATCCCACTATAATAGAGTAAAATTTGAATTCATTAAAAAATCTTGTAATTGATAGCTGGTCTAACGTAACTTCTGCCAATTGTCTCAAAAACCTATATCTGATTCACCCATGTCCTTCAGGGAAGGAAATCTGCTGTCCTCACCTGGTCTGGCCTACATGTGACTCCAGACCTATGGCAATATGGTCGACTCTGAAACGGCCAAGCTAGCCGCTCAATTCAGGGTACAGTTAGGGGTGTACAATAAAGCTATCCTTGCCCACATCCCATTGATAAATAAAGACCCCATGGTCTGGATGAAGGCCTGGGGGTTTGTGTTGTGACTGGGGGCCAAACAGAGCAACATTGGTTGTTCCTTGAGATAGGAAGGTGAAGGTGAGGGGTTTGAGCCGGGATGTCTCTATCCCAGCAGGTAGAGGATGACCCTCCATTACCAGGATCTCCAGTACCACATTCGAGAAGCTGCAAACCCTCCAGTCCTGATCCATCCTAGAGTGTGCCACCCAGAGCATTTCCTCTTTCCATTGGGAGTGGGAATAAGAATCTCAATAAATCCCAGCTGGCATACTGTGTGCAGTTTTAGACTTCATGTTTAAGGAAGGTATAATTCCTTTAAAAAATGTCTCTAGACTTCTAAAGGATATTTGAAAAGGATTTTTAGAAATTTGTTAAAGAGATGAATTGCGATTTTCCTGGATACTAAATATTGGCTGATATGGCCCAGAGTTCCTTGGCTGGGAAACAGTATCAACAAGAAGGAAATTAAGAAAGACATAAAGGAGAACTTCAGACATAACAGAGGTATAAAACCTAGAAGAGGCCCTTAAGTAGTCATGAAGTGACCACTAAAGGACTTCATCTGTTAGTGGGTTTGAAATGTGTCCTTCCCACACGCCATGTAATTTCTGTGGCATTGTGAATTTGGCTTATATCTTCCCAACTCCAGCATGCCTGTTCATCATCCTCTCCCACCACTTACACTGTTGCTTTTCAGAGACAGAAGACACTTACAGACTCCAGATATTTTTGCACAGAGGAAGGTCATTTGGCCGATCACACCTGCACCAGTCAACAAAGATCTGACTACCCTAATCCCATTTTCCAGCTCTTGGCCCACCGTCCTGGAACCTATGGCAACACAAATGAACATTTGTATATGGCTGAAATTTTACAAGGGTTTCTGACTCAACCACCACCAGGCAGTTTCTGACATCAACAAACCAACCTCCCACTACCCTGTGTGTGAACATGTTTCTCCTCAACTCTCCTCATAGCCTCCTACCTCCCTCTTTAAACTACATTCCCTCCTACCTCCCAATAATAGCTGCCTGCGTTTGATAAAAGTGGTATTATCTAAATGGTATTATCACGAGGCTATTAATTCAGAGATCTAGATAATGTTCTGGGTTTGAACCCTGCCATGGTAGATGATCAAATTTGAATCCAGTAACCAGGTTAATGTGTGATAAGAGATAACTGCAAAACTATCATCGATTGTCATAAAAACCCATCTGGGTCACTAATGTCTTTTAGGGAAGGAAATCTGTTGTCCCTACATTATCTGATCTACATGTGACTCCAAACACCAGCAATGAGATTGATTCTGAAATGGCTAAGCAAGACAGTCAGTTCAAGGGGCAATTAGGGATGGCCAGCAAACGCTGACCTGATCAGCACAATTGCAAGCCGTGAAAGAATAAGGAAAATAAACCTGACTTGGTCTGTTCTTGAATGCCCCGTCCAGAGGCACAATTGATAGAACCTTACTTGCCGGCACCAAGATGGATAGTTGAACAGAGAAAGATTACTTCCGGATCACCCAACACAGGAGGCCATTTGGCCCATAATGTCTATGCTGACTCTTTGAAAGAGTGAATAGGCCCACTCCCCACAGCACTGCAAATTTCTCCTTTTCAAGTATTTATCCAATTCTCTGATGAAAGTTACTGCTCAGTAAATGTACTTGCTAAATTAAAAAAGAAAATTCCTTCTCTAATTCCCCCCTCTGGAACTTCTGTCTATTATCTTATATCTGTGTCCTCTGGTAACCAACTATAATGAGAACGTTTTATTTAAGAAAAAGCCCTGAACCATAATCATAGCCCTGAGACTAGATTATGCATTTAATCAACTTAGTGGCATTTTTGTGGTTTTAAAGATGCCCAGTTTTATTTTCTATTTGTATTTGATGATTGCATCAATTTTATTTTTGTTTTCTGTGGCACTGGTTTGTTCTCCTATATTGATACAAGAAAATATTCACAAATATATTCTTAAACGATGCGATTTTATTAATGTAAGTTAATCAATATTTTAAAACTTAGGGTGGCTTTAAGGTCACCATGACTTTTTTGTTTACTTTTCATTGATGGGATGTGGGTGTCTCTGGCTCAGCCAGTATTTATTGCCCGTCCCTAATTGCCCAGGAGAAAGGTAGTGGTGAGCTACCTTCAAGAATAACTGTAATCTTTGGAGTGCAGGTACTCTCATTGTGCTTTTGAAGGGATAGTTTCAAATTTTTAACCTAATAACTGTGAGGGAACTTCTAATATTTACCCAGGTCGGGATGGTGAGTGGCTAAGAGGGGAACTTGAAGGTGTTTGTGCTCACATGTAACTGCTGCCCTTGTCCTTTGAGATGGTGGAGGTCATGGGTTTTGAAGAAACATCAACATAAGAACTAAGAGCAAGAGAGAACTGATCAGCCCCTCAGGAGAAAGTGAGGACTACAGATGCTGGAGATCGGAGTCAACAAGTGAAGGTGCTGGAAAAGCACAGCAGGTCAGGTAGCATCCGATAAGCAGGACAGTCAATGTTTCCAGCATAAGCCTTTCATCAGGAATGAGGCTCCACCCAACCAATCTCTGGAAACATCGCATCATCCTCCACCATTTCCACTACCGACAAACAAACCCCACCACCAGGGATGTATTTCCCTCCTGACCCCTATCTGTGTTCCGGAGAGACCATTCCCTCCACGACTCCCTTGTTAGGTCCACGCCCCACACCAACCCACCCTCCCCTCCCGGCACCTTCCCCTGACATCGCAGGAATTGCAAAACCTGCGTCCACACTTCCCTCCACTTCCCACTGTGCCAGGCCCCAAACGATCCTTCCACATCCAACAGAGAATTACCTGTGCTTCCACACAAGTCACCTACTGCATCTGTTGCTCCTAATGTGGTCTCCTCTACATTGGGGAGACAGGACACCAACTTGCGGAACGTTTCAGAGAACATCTCTGGGACACGCGCTAAACAACCCCACCACCCTGTGGCTGAACACTTTAACTTCCCCCTCCCACTTTGTCAAGGACATGCAAGTCCTGGGCCTCTCCACCGCCAAACCCTCACCACTGGAGGAAGAACGCCTCATCTTCTGCCTTGGGACCCCGAACCACACTGGATCAATGTGGATTTCACCAGCTTCCTCATCTCCATCCACCCCACTTTATCCCAGATCCAACCTTCCAACTCAGCACCGCCCTGTTGACCTGTCCCTCTCCCACCCCCCACCCCCCCATTCATATCTAAGCCCCCTTAGGGCACAAGCCTCATTCTTGATGAAGGTCTTACGCTCGAAACATCGACTCTCCTGCTCCTTGGATGCTGCCTGACCAGCCCCTCAAGTCTGCTCTGCCATTGAATACAATCATGGCTGATCTCATCTCAGTCTCAACTCCACTTTCCTGCCCGTTCTCCATATTTCTTCAACTCATTACAAATTAAAAATCTGTTTACCTCCTCCTCAAACATGTTTAGTGTCCACCATGGACTGGGGGAGTGAATTCCACAGACTCACGACCCTTTGAGAGAAGTAATTCCTCCCCATCTCTGTATTAAATCTGATACCCTTTCTCCTAAAACTATGACCTCTTAATGAATACCAAAACATCCCAATATGGCATTGAAACATGTTAATGAGGCCTCTTGCAGTTTCCGTCCGGCAGAATCAAGCAGTGCCCAAAGTTCAGAGAAAGCTGCGAGGTCGCAAGTTTTAATTTTAAATCAGTCATCACCCATGCTTGTGGGGTAATGGCAAGTCAAAGAATTGGCAGCAGTCCTTTGGACATCTGAAGAATCACTGTCAAACGCAGTACTGTCTATAATCCATACATAGATGCTTCACGTGAGGGGGTACTGGATAGCAAGCAGCTCTGCAATCCCGTGACAATTTCCTATGGGTACTGAGGAGAAAGTGAGGTCTGCAGATGCTGGAGATCAGAGCTGGAAATGTGTTGCTGGAAAAGGCAGCATCCAGGGAACAGGAGAATCGACGTTTCGGGCATAAGCCCTTCTTCAGGAAAGGCTTATGGGTACTGAGGCTAGTAATGAAGGTCCCATTCCTGACAGTATCCAAGGTGAGGTCAACTCAATCAGCTCTAAAAGATTGAATCTGTCATCAAAGGAGTCTCTACAAATTTCTCTTTTAGCCAGAGAAAAATTAGCAGCCACCAAGCAATTTCAAATGAGTGCACTCTGTTCATAAATTAAGAATGCCATCCTTACTCATCGTAGATGTAACTGGGGACAAAACCCAGATTGCCATCAGTTTTGTGTACTTTTAAAAACAAAAATCTCTGAACATAAAGCCTAGCTGGAAGCCTAGTGATGGGAGATAAGGAAATAGCTGGAGAACTTAATAAGTGCTTTGCGTCAGTCTTCACAGTGGAAGACATGAGTAATATCCCAACAATTAAAGGGAGTCAGGGGGCTGAGTTGAGTATGGTTGCCATTACAAAAGAGAAAGTGCTAGAAAAGCTAAAAGGTCTTAAAATTGACAAATCTCCTGGCCCCGATGGGCTACATCCTAGAGTTCTGAGGGAGGTGGCTGAGGAAATAGCTGAGGCGTTGGTTGAGATCTTTCAAAAATCACTGGAGTCAGGGAAAGTCCCGGATGATTGCAAGTTCGCTGTTGTAACCCCGTTGCTCAAGAAAGGATCAAGGCAAAAGATGGAAAATTATAGGCCAACCTCAGTTGTTGGTAAAATTCTAGAATCCATCATCAAGGATGAGGTTTCTAAATTCTTGGAAGAGCAAGATCGGATTAGAACAAGTCAACATGGATTTAATAAGGGG
>NC_057713.1:4737105-4744619 GCF_004010195.1 Chiloscyllium plagiosum
GTTGGTCTAACATATGAGGAACGGCTGAGGATCCTGGGATTGTTTTCATTGGAGTTTAGAAGATTAAGGGGAGATCTATTAGAAACTTACAAGATAATACATGGCTTGGAGAGGGTGGACGCTAGGAAATTGTTTCCGTTAGGCGAGGAGACTAGGACCCGTGGGCACAGCCTTAGAATTAGAGGGGGTAAATTCAGAACAGAAATACGGAGATATTTCTTCAGCCAGAGAGTGGTGGGCCTGTGGAATTCATTGCCGCGGAGTGCAGTGGAGGCCAGGATGCTAGATGTCTTCAAGACAGAGATTGATAAATTCTTGATGTCACAAGGAATTAAGGGCTACGGGGAGAATGCGGGTAAGTGGAGTTGAAATGCCCATCAGCCATGATTGAATGGCGGAGTGGACTTGATGGGCCAAATGGCCTTACTTCCACTCCTATGTTTTATGGTCTTATGGTCTTATTTACATAATATCTTTCACCAGCTAAGAATGCCTCAAAGTACTTTATACCCAACTAAGTATTTCTTTATAAGGCAATGTAGCCAATGCTTGAATGTAAGACTTTTTTTTATAGCAAATACTTATATTAATTTACATTTTCATTAAAATTTTCCTTTCCTTTGGGATGTTTCTATTGTCACCTTTAGTATCCTTTCAGCATGTTTTCATAAAAGGATTCAGAAAATTAGTCACTTTAACATTGGAGTATAGGAGCAGGAATAGGCCATTCAGTCTATCAAGCCTGCCCCACCAGTCAATATGGTCATGGCTGATCATCCCCTTGAATATCTTTTTCCTCCATCCGCCCCATATCCTTTCATGTCATTGGTATTTAGGAATCTAACAATCTCTACTTTAAACATATTCAAAAACTGAGCTTCCAAAGGTTCCTGGGGCAGAGAATTTCAAAGGTTCACAACCCTCTGAGTAAAGGAAGTCTTCCCTCACCTCAGTCCTAAGTGACATGTACCTTATTTTTAAGTTGTGTCTCCTCATTCTAGACTCCCCAACCAATGGAAACATCTGACTTACATCCATCCTGTCTATCCCTTTAAGTATTTTGTAGATTTTATTGAGATCACCTCTCATCCTTCAACACTCTGGATACAGGCCCAGTTTCCCCAATGTCTCTTCATAGGACACATAAATCACTTTGTAAATCTATACTTTCTAACCTCTTAGCATTTTAGAAATAATCTACACATTTGCTTTTTCTATCAAAGTGGATAATCTCACATTTTTCCACGTTATGTTCCACCTGCCATGTCCACTCACCCACTCAGGTCTGTCTCAATACTCTTGCAGTTATTTTGCATGTTCCACAGAACAAACGTTCCTACCTAGCTTTTTATCACCTTCCTGTCTGGGAATATTACATTGGGTTTCTACATCCTCATCATTGGATATTTTTTGACTGAGGCTGGGGAGTGCTCCACCACTCAATTCCCACTACTCTCTAGGTCACAACATAAAACAAAATGCTTTTTCCACTTACCAAGATGTGCAATTAAGTAGCTTTATTTTATTTTAAACTTCATATAAATATTCTATCAAGCTTCTTAATAAACACAATTAAGAGTTTACTATCAGAGAAGATATGTTCAATAAAAGTGCAGTAATTGGGGATCATACACAGTCAGTAATATAGAAGTATAAATGTTTATTCCTCTAAATATCTCCAGAGCAATAAAAGGTTTCTCAGCAGAGATGGTTTTCAGAAAAAAAATACTTTGGTTAAAGAGTTAGTCTTGAAGGCAAAACAATAGTGTAGGATGTTCAGACATGTATCGAGTTAGTAATCATGCCCAAATGTCTCTCAAAACTTGAAGACATACTTGCTCAAGAAGTACAATTTTGAGATGTTCCTTCAATTATTCTTTCAAAGTCACAAATATGTTTCACCCAGAGCTCAACAAAGGTTCATTTCAGAAACAGGAGAGATCAGCTGGTCTGCTAGTTCAGACCAAGGTTTCCTCCAATTCAGCTTGTTCTTAGCAGGGTTCCCTCTAACTCAGTTGGTTATTGAATCCTGGCATCCCCACAGTGTGGAAGCAGGCCATTCAGCCCATTGAGTCCACATTGCTCTTCCAAAGAGTACTGCACCCAGACCCAGCCTACCCTGTAACCCTGCATTTCCCATGGCTAATCCATCTAGTTTCTCTGGACACTGAGTAATTTAGCACGGCCAACCCACCCAACCTAGTTTGGCTTTACTCTAACTGATCCGGGTCAAACAAGACATATCCTAGCCAGTCACTGTTCAAAACTAAGTCCAGTGATGTTTACAGTAAAGCAAGCAGTTATCACCAGTCATGTGATTTATAGGAAGCCTTATTTAAAATAAAGGTCTCCGATATGTACAGTGAAAGTTCACGGACCTTTCATAAAGATACATCCACAAAAGTTGAAATAAATTCCTGTTTCCACACTCCTTCAAAACTTAAATCCTCTAAGCAATATTAATCACAAAGAACCTTCATAACAAACATCTAGGACCTAAGTACTTATTCATGGACTTATTTAAGACAGACATGAGGAGGAATTTCTTCTCCCAGAGAGGAGTGAATTCTTTACCGCAGAGGGATGTCGAGGCTAGTCATTAAGTATAGTCAAGACTGAGACAGACAGGTTTTTAATCAGTGAGGGGAGTCGGGGGTTATGGGGAAAAGGCATGAAAGTGGAGTTGAGGTTTATCAGATCAACCATGATCTCATCGAATGGTGAGTAGATTCAATGGGCTGAATGGCCTACTTCTACTCCCACGGTTTATGGTCTTACTGATCCTTGCAGTGTCCCACTGGTCACAACCTGCCAACATGATAATGACCTGTTTCCTCCCACCCTCTACCTGTTAGTTAATCCTTAATCCATTCCAATATATTACCTTCTATATCTTAATTTTTTCACAAGGTAGAGGTGCTGGTGTTGGACTGGGGCGGACACGGTCAGAAGTCACAAGACACTGGGTTATTGTCCAATACTTCATTTGAAATCACAAGCTTTTGGAGCACTGCTCCTTCATTCGGTGAAGTGAAAAGGAGCACGTAGGCACAGAATTTATAAGCAGAGAGATCAAACGATTGTACAAATGGTGTGTGGAGTGTCGACACGCTGAATAACAAATCTCTGTGGGTGATCAAAAGTGTCAGTGTGAGTAAAGTGTCAACAGCTGAATAGCAAGCGAAGGGATGACCTATGATCAAATTAATTAAGGCAGATAATTACAAAAATTAAAAACAAGGTTGTGCTGAAGACACACAATGGCTGGAATAACAAGGTAGGTATAACAGTTGCATGATAGGTATAAGAGGGTCTAACCAAAGTAACAAGTAATCCAAAACTGTACGAGCTGATTAAGGTAGAAAGATCATAGCAAGTTATGAAGGTGATGGTGTCAAAACAGGACACTAAGGAAAATTTTACAGATACAGGAGAGTGTGGTGGGGTCACATGTATCACGACATGAACCCAAGATCACAGTTGAGTCCAGCTTCATGGGTACGGAACTTGGCTATCAGTTTCTGCTAGGTGATTCTGCATTGTTGTGTATCTCGAAGGTTGCCTTGGAGGGTATTTACCCAAAGATCCAAGGCTGAATGCCCTTGACTGCTGAAAGGCTCCCCATCTGGGAAGGAACATCCCTGTCTGGCAATTGTTGTGCGGCGTCCATTCATCTGTTGCCATAGCGTCTGCATGGTCCCACCATTATACCATGCCTTCGGGCATCCTTGCCTGCAGCGTATGAGGTAGACCACACTGGCCGAGTCACGTGAATATCTGCCGTGTACCTGGTGGGTGGTGTTCCCATGTGTCCACATGGACACTACCATCTGGGGACATGGATTCAAATCCTCCAAAGGCAGATGGTGCAAGTTAAACTTAATGATTAAAAATTTGGAACTGAGAGCTCATTTCTGGAATATTACACGTGTCGATTGTCATATAAACTCATTTAGTTCACTAATGTCATTCAGAGAAGGAAGTCTGGTGTCCTTAGCTAGTGGCAGTCCACATGTGACTCCAGACCCATAGAAATGTGGCTGGCTCTTAACTACCCTCTGAAATGGATAAGCAAACTAATCCATTCAAGGGCAATTAGGGCTAGCTAATAAATGGCCAGCAATGGTTACATCCTATGAAAGAATAAAGTGAAAAAGTTTTGTATAATTTATCTGATTTTTTTTTTTAAGTACTTCTGGGGAAGCTTCTGTTCATGAGAGCAAGAATGATTCGTCTACATTGGAAAATGACTCATATCATTGAAAATGTATCTGCGGTAGATCCAAATTTGTAATAATTATTTACATTGTCATTCTAATACTGAGGCACAGGAAAGACTGAAAAATAAAATTTACAAATATCATTCCAGGACTGCGAAGTAGAAAGAAGAAAGGTTTTAATTGCATAAGATGTTGAAGTAGGCCATTCAGCCCTTCAGGTTTGTTCCATCATTCAATGAGATCATGGCTCATCTGATGATCTTTAAGTCCACTTTCCTGCATTTTCCCCATAACCCTTAATTCCCTTTACTGAATAAAAATCTATTTCAGCCTTGAATATACTTAATGACCCACCCTCAACAGCCTTTTCTGTGGAATAAAGAATTCCCCAGCTTCTGAGAGAAGAAATTCCTCATCTCTCTTAATTGTGTGACCCCTTATGCTGAGATTATACCTTCCAATCCTAGGCTCTCCCACAAGGGGAAACAATCTCTCCACATCTACCCCAAGATTTGTGATTCAATAAGATGGCCTCATTCTTCTTAACTCCAATGAGTGCAGACTCAACCTAAACTAATCTAAAAGATTGATCTAAAAGAAGTCTAAAGACCATCAATAAAAATAGCCACCAAGAAATCCAATATACAATTCAAATGAAACTGTTATAAACAGAGTGGTTAGTATATAGATTTAACTCCCACTGGTTGAGGTGAATGGGTGTGGATGAATTTAAGGCCAGGTTGGATAGTTGCTTCCAGGAGAGGATTACACTAATAAAATTAAATAATGGGACGATATTTGTGGGACATAAACACTAATTCAGAGCAGTGGGGTGAACATGTTTGTTTCTGTTCTGTAAATTATATGAAATACATTAAATCCTCTATTGCAATGAATTATACCTTTTTTTATGACTAATATGACTTTTTGTTAATACTATGACACCATAACTATTGCAGGGCCATAAATATGGATATTAACGTGGAAACATTGCAATGGTTTATTCACCTGTCAATCCTTGTCATCAGTTTCCACATTCACTATTGCTGCATGCTATGTGTTAAGTGGCTGTCTATGGAGTCATGTATCATTACGGAACCAATATATTATAATGTCATACCTGCTTTTAGACTGATAACATACAATAGTGATGCATTTTCAGCTGTTCAAGACGTGGTGGAGGAGGCAATTGTATTATTTTTGACGTGTTTTATTGCTGTGGCATGATACAAACAGTTTTTGGCTGTTATGTGGTATCTTCTGGATTCTTGGTTGGCCTGGATTTTGTTGCGATGATATTAAACAGCTTGGGATGTTTTACTGTGTCAAACATATTCTATGAATGCAATTTGTTGGCTTTGAATGACGATTCTATTATTGTCACTCAATTAATTTTTTTTTCAAATATTGGTTGGACTTTGTAAGTACATCATGAGCAGAACATATTAGTGCCCACAAGAGGAAGAATATAAAGCCAATAAGAATTAAACACTCTACTGAAAAGGTATCTGTGATAGATCCAAATTTGTAACAAGTACTTACATTCTTACATCTTTATTATTCATACTGTCATTATAGAGGCAATGATGGCCTAGTAGCATTGTTATTGGATTAGAAACACAACAAAAAACAGTGAAATGTTCTGGAGTTGCTGGTTCGAATCCCACCACAGCAGATAGCAGAATATAAATTTTAAAAAAAACCCGGATAAACATTCTAATGATTACCATTAATTCATTGCCAATTAGAGTCATAGAGATGTACAGCCTGGAAACGGACCCTTCGGTCCAACCCATCCATGCCGACCACATATTCCAACCCAGAGTCTAGATTAGAGTGGTGCTGGAAAAGCACAGCAGGTCAGGCAGCATCTGAGGAGCAGGAAAATCAATGTTTTGGGCAAAAGCCCTTCATCAGGATGCTGTTTCACCTGCTGTGCTTTTCTAGAACCATTCTAGTCTAAACTCTGGTTTTCAGCATCTGCAGTCCTCACTTTTGGATCAGTGGTGCTGGAAGAAAACCCTTTCTATTCATATAGCATCCAGATGCCTTTTAAATGCTGTAATTGCACCAGCCTCCACCACTTCCTCTGGCAGCTCATTCCACACATGTACCACCATTTGCGTGAAAACGTTGCCCCTTAGGTCCCTTTTATATCTTTCCCCTCTCACCCTAAACCTATGCCCTCTAGTTCTGGACTCCCCCACCCCAGGAACAAGTCTTTGCCTATTTATCCTATCCATGCCCCTCATGATTTTATAAACCTCTAAAACATAAAATCCCCGAGGAGAAAGTGAGGGCTGCAGATGCTGGAGATCAGAGCTGAAAATGTGTTGCTGGAAAAGCGCAGCAGGTCAGGCAGCATCCAAGGAACAAGGATTTCCTGAAGAAGGGCTTATGCCCGAAACGTCGATTCTCCTGTTCCTTGGATGCTGCCTGACCTGCTGCGCTTTTCCAGCAACACATTTTCAGCTAACATAAAATCCCATCTGGTTCACTAATGTCCTTTCGGGGAAGTAAATCTGCCGTCCTTACCCGGTCTGGTCTACATGTGACTCCGGACGCTCAATGTGACTGAATATTAAATAGCTCACTGTTGCAATGAAATATATCATTTTTTTGATCATGTATTCTGAAATACCCTCTCTAATGGCCTACCAACATTCAGTTTATAGTGATTGAATCAAACCATTCAAAAAGTCTCAACAAAGGAACCATTTGGCATTGTTGTTTCTGGTGTCTTAGTCAATGACAGAAACAGCCCTGTCAAACCTGCAAAGTCTAATGCCAAACTGGGACAGCTGTCTCTTAGTCTAGTCAAGTAACAAACTGTCCTTGTGTGGAAGATACAGTTCCATCACTATGACTACATCCCAGAGAATAGTATCACCATTCCTGAGTGGTTAATACAGGTATTAAGTCCAGAAACCATGAGGTCTTGTGGCTTCAGGTTAAACAAGGGCAAGGAAACTTCCTGCTGATTACCATGTGCCATCCTCCCTCAGCTGATGAAGCAATACTCCTGCATGTTGAACAATTGGAGGAAGCACTGATTGGGGCAAAGGCACAGAATGTAATCTGGATGGGGCATGTGAATGTTCACCACCAAGAGTGGCTTGGCGGCAGCATTACTGACCGAGCTGGTCAAGTCCTAAAGGACACAGCTGCTCGATTGTCTCTATATTAGGTGAGGGAACCAACAAGAGGCAAATACAGACTTGAGCTCATCATTACCAACCTGCCAGATGCAGATGCATCTGTCCATGATGGTATCCCATCCCCCATCCCTCCTCT
>NC_057713.1:4745119-4757110 GCF_004010195.1 Chiloscyllium plagiosum
TACAGATCAGAGGAGAGGAATGGGCAGAAATAAAATGCAGAGAGTCTGTCAGGAAGGATACACAATTGATAGGACAAAGGGATGGATTAAAGTGTGTCTGTTTCAATGCAAGGAGTGTCAGGAATAAGAGTGACAAACTCCGAGCATGGGTCAGTACTTGGAACTATGATGTTGTGGCCACAACAGAGATGTGGATTTCCCAGGGGCAGGAATGGTTGCTGGATGTTCCAGGGTTTAGATTTTTAAAAAAGAACAGGGAGGGGTGTAAAAGAGGAGGGGAGTAGCATTGTTAATGAGGAGGGTTTGTCTACTGAGTCAGTATGGGTGGAAGTCAGTAACAGGAAAGGGGCAGGCACTTTATTGGGTGTTCTCTATCGACTTCCCAATAGCAGCGGAGAGATGGAAGAACAGATTAGACAGCAGACCTTGGAATGGGGCAGATGTAACAGAGTTGTTGTTATGGGTGACTTCAACTTCCCCAGTATTGATTGGAACCTCCTTAGTGCAGATGGTCTGGATGGAGCCAATTTTGTCAGGTGTGTCCAGGAATGATTCCTGACTTAATTTGCCAATAGGATGACTGGGGGGAGGCCATATTGGATTTGGTGCTAGGCAATGAGCCAGGCCAGGTGTCAGATCTTTTGGTGGGAGAGCATTTCGGTGACAGTGACCACAACTGCCTCACCTTTACCATAGCCATGGAGAGGGATAGGAATAGACAGTATGGGAAGGTATTTAATTGGGGGAGGGGAAATTATACTGCTATTAGACAGGAGCTGTGGAGATAAATTGGGAACAATTATTCTACAGGAAATACACAACAGAAATGTGGAGGCTGTTTAAGGAGCACTTGTTGAGAGTTTTGGACAAATTTGTCCCACTGAGACAGGCGAGGAATGGTACGGTGAAGGAGCCTTGGATGACAAGAGAAGAGGAGCTTCTCATCAACAAGAAGAAGGAAGCTTACTTAAGGGTGAGGAAGCAAGGATATGGCACAGCTTTAGAGGATTACAGGGAGCGAGGAAAGAACTCAAAAATGGACTGAGGAGCACTAGGAGGGGGCATGAAAAAGCCTTGGTGGGAAGGATTAGGGAAAACCCAAAGGTGTTCTACATGTACATGAGGAGCAAGAGAATTATCAAAGGGAGGGTAGGGCCAATCAGGGATAGTGGAGGGAACTTGTGCCTGGAGTCTGAAGAGGTAGGGGAGGCCCTAAATGAGTTTTTTGCTTCAGTATTCACTAGAGAGAGGGACCTTGTTGATAGGGAGAACACCATGGACCAGGTTAATAGGTTTGAACAGATTGATATTACGGAAGTGGATGTGCTGGAAATTCTGGGAAGCATTAAGACAGATAAGTCCCCTGGCCCAGACCAGATATATCCAAGGTTACTACGGGAAGCGAGGAATGAAATTGCTGTGCCTCTGGTGAGGATCTTTGCATCCTCACTCTCCACAGGAGTACCAGATAATTGGAGGGAGGTGAATGTTGTTCCTCTGTTCAAGAAAGGGAATAGGGAAATCCCTGGGAATCAGGAAATCCCTGGGAATCACAGACCAGTCAGTCTTACATTGGTGGTAAGCAAAGTACTGGAAAGGATTCTGAGAGATTGTGTTATTCTCTCAGCAGTGGATGTGGTGTGTATGGATTTCAGTAAGGCATTTGATAAGATTCCCCACAGTCGGCTCTTTCAGAAACATAGGAGGTATGGGATACAGGGAAATGTGTCTGTCTGGATACAGAATTGGTTGGCCGAAAGAAGACAGCGAGCAGTAGTGGATGGAAAATATTCTGCCTGGAGGTTGGTGAACAGTGGTGTCCCGCAGGGATCTGTTCGTGGGCCTCTGCTCTTTGTAGTTTTATAAATGACTTGAATGAAGAAGTGGAAGGGTGGGTTAGTAAGTTTGCCGATGACACAGAGGCCGGTGGTGTTGTAGATAGTGTCGAGGGCTGTTGCAGGCTACAATATTGACAGGATGCAGAGCTGGGCTGAGAAGGGGCAGATGGAGTTCAACCTCGATAAATGTGAAGTGATTCATTTTGGAAGGTTGAATTTGAATGTTGAATACAGGGTTATAGACAGGATTCTTGACAGTGTGGAGGAACAGCAGGATCGTGGGCTCCATGTACATAGATTCCTCAAAGTTGCCACCCAGTTGATAGGGTTGTTAAGAAGACGTATGGTGTTTTGGTTTCATTAACAGGGGGATTGACTTTAAGAGCTGTGAGGTTTTGCTGCAGCTCTATAAAAGCCTGGTTAAACCACACTTGGTGTCCAGTTCTGGTCACCTCAGGATGTAAATACTTTAGAGACAGTGCAGAGGGGATTTACTAGGATGCTGCCTGGATTGGAGGGCTTGGCTTATGAAGAAAGGTTGAGTGAGCTCAGGCTGTTCACACTGGAGAGAAGAAGGAAGAGAGGTGACTTGATAGAGGTGTACAAAGTAATGAGAGGCCTAGATAGAGTAGATAGCCAGAGAGTTTTCCCCAGGGCAGAAATGACTGTCACAAAGGATCATAATTTCAAGTGATTGGAGGAAGGTGTAGGGGAGATGGCAGAGGGAAGATTTTTTATGCAGAGAGTGGTGGGTGTGTGGAATGCACTGCCAGCGGTGGTAGTACAGTCAGAGACATTAGGGACATTTTAGCGACTGCGGGACAAGCACATGGACGGCAGTAAATTGAGGGGTGTGTAGGTTAAGTTGATCTTAGATTAAGATAAATGCATGGCACAACATCATGGGCCAAAGGGCCTGTACTTTGCTATGGCCCATGTTCCATTTCTGACACCACTGGCCCAGTTGATCAAGATCCTATTGTACTCTCAGAAAAACATCTTCACTACACCACAAATTTTGCTGTCATCTGCAAACTTACTAACTATGCCTCCTATATTCTCATCCAAATTAGAGTCATAGAGATGTACAGCATGGAAACAGACCCTTCAATCCAACACATCCATGCCGACCAGATATCCTAAATTAATCTAGTCCCATTTGCCCCATATCCCTCAAATCCCTTCCTATTCATATACCCATCCAGATGCCTTTTAAATGTTGCAATTGTACCAGCCTCCACCACTTCCTCTGGCAGCTCCACCTTCTGATTGAATAAATTGCCCCTTAGGTCCCTTTCAAATCGTTCCCCTCTCACTTTAAACCTATGCTCACTAGTTCTGGACTCCCCCACCTTAGGGAAATACCTTGTCTATTTATCCTATCCATGCCCCTCATGATTTTATAAACCTCTATAAAGGTCACCCCTCAGCCTCCGACGGTCCAGGGAAACAGCCTGTTCAACCTCTCCATGTAGCTCAAATCCTCCAACCCTGGCAACATCCTTGTAAGTCTTTTCTGAACCCTCTCAACTTTCACAACATCCTTCCTCTGGCATGGAGATGAGAATTGAGTGCAGTATTCCAAATGTCTAACCAAAGTTCTGTACAGCAGCAACATGACCTCCCAACTCCTATATCAAGGCACTGACCAATAAAGGAAAGCATAACAAACACTTTCTTCACTATCCTATCTACCTGTGACTCTACTTTCAAAAGAATTATGAACCTGGACTCAAAGGTTTCTTTGTTCAGTAACACTCTCCAGGAACTAACTGTAGAAGTTCTGCCCTGATTTGCCTTTCCAAAATGCAACACCTCACATTTTTCTAAATTAAACTCCATCTACCACTCTTTGGCCCATTGGCCAATCTGATCATGGTTCCTTGGTACTGAGGTAACCTTCTTCGCTGTCCAGTACACCTCCAATTTTGGTGTCATCTCCAACTTATTAACCATACTTCCTATATTCACATCCAAATCATTTACATAAATGACAAAAAACTAGTGAACCCAGCACTGCTCCTTGTGGCACACCATTGGTCACAGGCCTCTGTAAAACAACCCTGACAAAGTGAGGACTGTAGATGCTGGAGATCAGAGTCGAGAGTGTGGTGCTGGAAAAGCACAGCAGGTCAGGCAGCATCTGAGGAGCAGGAGAATTGGTATTTCAGGAGTAAGTCCTTCATCAGGAATGAATCTGATGAAGGGCTTATATCAGGCTCTCTGGTTTACAGTTCTCTCCCTTTTCCTTACCACCTTTCTTAAATGGTGGCACCACATTAGCCAACCTCCAGTCTTTCTGTCGATGATACAAATATCTCAGCAAGGGGCCCAGCATCACTTCCTTACTTTCCCACAGAGTTCTAGGGTACACCTGATTAGATCCCGGGTATTTATCCACCTTTATGCATTTTAAGATGTACAGCTCCTCCTCTTCTGTAATATGGATATTTTAAGATGTTGCTATTTATTTCTCTATGTTCTCTATCTTCTTCTTCTCCAAAGTAAACACTGAGGCAAAATGCCCATTTGGTGAAGTTGTTTTATATTCAAAACAAGGATGACAAACTTGCCCCTCTGGCAAGATCCGCAATCCAAACTTACATCGATTCTCAAGGAAATAAATTGCTACCAGCATTGTTTTGCTATTGACTAGAAATTTGACTAGCAGTTATCCAGCCATACAGAATTTGAATAGTGGTTAAAGGGAGTAAAGGGATGTCAAAGATTGTCATCTCCAACTCTTCAGGACAGAAGCACGAATGACAATTTAAAACAATCATGGCAGTGTTTATGACAGGAAAAAGGGTGTTGATTGGTTGGGAATTTCACTCTAATTGGCCTAGATTGCTCAAGCAAAGGGGAACTACTTGCTCAATAAGATCCAAACAAATGTAAAAGTTGAATGTGTTCTTTTTGTTTGTAGAGAATTGGTCCCTGTGTATGGATCCCTGTTGTTTCTAGGGCAGCATGGTGTCTCAGTGGTTAGCACTGCTGCCTCACAATGCCAGGGACCGGGGTTCAATTCCAGCCTCAGGTGACTGTGTGGAGTTTGCACATATTCTCCCTGTGTCTGTGTGGGTTTCCTCTGGGTGCTCTGATTTCTTCCCACAGTCCAAAGATAAGTGGGTTACGTGGATTGGATGTGGGAAATGCAAGGGTTATGGAGAACTGGGGCTGGATCTGGGTAGGATGGTTGGAATGTGCTGAATGGCCTATATCCCCACTGTAGGGATTCGAAGATGTAATTCCCCAATTGGGAGCATTTACTGAACAGTCCTGACTGTGCTAATAGCTACTTCAATAAAAAAAATTAACATAATGAGCGAACATGCCCCAATCTCAGTACCTGCAAACCACTTGATCAATTTAGAGACCATGGTTGTGAAATCCATCCTATTAACAGGAGGTGATTTTCAGGGAGACGTAGACACAGCAGGGAGTGGAGTGTTTTATTTCCTCCTCCAACTCTATTTTGATTTAATCCCTGCCCTCCCCTTCACTGTTTGATCACGCAGCATTACCCTTTGATGTGAAGGGCACTGCTTGCCACTGGCCACTCAGGTGTTTCCTTTCTTCCTAGTGGTGGAAAATGAATAAAGATTTACACACAAAAAAAGAAAAGATAACCAAGAGATTAGAATCTCCTCAGATGAGGACTGACTCCAAGCTGGCTGGCCACAGCCAGTGTATGTGCATGAATATATAAAAGGTGACTTGGTGTTGGGACACCGACTTCTGTACAGTTATTTCATATCTCGTATTGTCACTTTGCCTCCTGATCTCCCTCTTAAGAATGCCCCAACCCTCTTCATACTGTTCAAGAGATTCATTGGATCCCAGTTGTCTACATTTAATATGCGATTATTTTTTATTTATGGCTAGAACCTCAATATCTTTATTCACCCATTGTTCTCTAATCCTACCATCTTTATCTTTCACTCTAACAGGAACGTAATGACTCTGAACTTTTGTTATCATTCTTTTGAAAGCCTCCCACTGATCAGATGTCCCTTTACCTGCTAATAGTCCACTCCAAGGGGGCATAGCTTTAAATTAAGGGGGGGTAGGTATAGGACAGATGTTAGGGGTAGGTTCTTTACTCAGCGAGTCGTGAGTTCATGGAATGCCCTGCCAGTAGCAGTGGTGGACTCTCCCTCATTATGGGCATTTAAGCGAGCATTGGATAGGCATATGGATGATAGTGGGCTAGTGTAGGTCTATGTTCTATGTTCTATGTCCAATCAATTTTTGGAAGTTCTTGTCTCATACCATTAAAATTTGTTTTACCTCACTTAAAAACTATTTTTTATGGCATGCTTATCCTTTTCCACATATATTTTAAAACAAATAGAATTATGATCACTAGACCCAAAGTGTTCCCCTACTATCATTTCAGTCACTTGCCCTGTCTTATTATCTCAGAGAAGGTCAAGTTTTGTTCCTTCTCTAGTATGAGCACTTACATATTGATAAAGAAAATTTTCTTGAACACATTTAATACATTCTTCATCATCTAAATCTTTAACATCCAGTCAATCTCTAGAAAATTAAAAACAGATACTATTATAACCTTATTATTCTTGCACACATCTGAGATCTCTCAACATATTTGTTTCTCAATTTTCCTCAATGGAACTACAGTGCAATCCAATGGAGGAGATCATTCCTTTTTTAATTCTAATTTCAGTCTATATATTTTCACTGGATGATTTTTCAGAAGTATCTTCTGTAGTTGCAGCATTAATGTTTTCCTTAATCAAAAACGTTACTCCACCTCCTCATGCTTCTCTTTCGGTGACTGCATAGTATTTGCCAGTGATGTACTTGGACATGCAGATACCCCTTTCACCTCAAAACTCTGCAAATTATAGCTATTTAGGTAATAATAGTTTCCTGTTTTTCCTGCCAAAATTGACAATTGCACATTTTCCCACATTATAGTCCATCTACCAAACATTTGCCCACTCACTTAATCTATTGTCAACTATTCTAATGTAGTGTTCGCACAGATTTGTCTAACCTTTTAATGTGAGGAGCCACATTTCAATATTTTTCCCACTCAAGGGACTAGTGCTTAAATTTCAGAAAGTTTCAGCACAGTATGCAAGTTAAATTTCAAAATAAAAGTAGAGAAAAAAATAAATAAACAGGAGGTGAGTTTCAGGGAGAGTTGGGCGCCGCAGGGAGTGGAGTGTATTATTTCCCCCTCCAACTCTATTTTGATTTAATCCCTGCCCTCCCCTTCACTGTTGACAACGCAGCAATGCCCATTGTTAAGGAGACCACTGCTTGTCACTGGCCACTTGGGTGTTTCCTTTCTTCCTGGTGGTGGAATATAAATAAAGATTTACACATTTGTTGTTCTTCACTGTGTCTTACACCTGCACACACACAACATGGGTGCTGGGGAAAAATAAGCACTACCACTATTTGACGGCAGTGTGGGGGAAGGAAAAGAAAAGAAATAAGAAATGAAGATTGGAGGTGCTTGCATCAAATTGGAGGCCGAAAATATCAAAACCGACTGAAGTTTGCACATGCAGGCCTTGGAACAATGCTTGAAAACAGTAATTTTCCTTCAGCAGGGCTTTGGAGTTGCATTGTCAAAATTATTAAACAGCTGTTTTCTTAATTGTAAAAAATATATAAATAGGAGGTTGCACACACACGACATGGGTGCTGGGAAATAAATGAGCACTATCACTGTTAGGCGATAGTGTGGGGATTTATATATAAAACATAACCAGGAGATTAGCTCTACCGCTATTTGGCAATAGTGTAGGGATGGGATTATAAAAGAAAAATATCAATAGGAGGTTAGAATCTCCTCAATTCAAGGACTGATTCTGAGCTGATTGACCATAGACAGTGTATTGTGAGGAAAAGAAATTCCCTATTGGAGAATTTCTCTTTTGGCTGTGTTAAGCTGCCACCACTGAAAAGAAAGAAGGAGAAAAGTCATAACTAGGAGATTAGAATCCCCTCGGTTCAGGGGACTGACTCTGAGCCGGCTGGTCACAGCCAGTGTACTGTGCACTAGTAAGTAAAGGGTAACTTGGTGACAGGATACCAGCCTCTGTGCAGTTATTTCACTTTCCTATGATGTGATGCTCAGAACTGCGCATAGCCACTCTAGAGGTGGTCGAACTAGGGCAATGTATCTCTGAAGCAAAACTTCTACCAAAATTTTGGGTCATTAAGATATAAAGGTCAGCACTTTAAAAATGCCTTTCACTGACAGCCTGTACATTATTGAAACTTGATCTGTTTATCTGATTCCTCCTGCTTCAGTATAACTGTTCTCAGATTCCTTAGTGTCTCTTTGGAACTCTGCAATGTTACAGCTTTAATGTCTTACGTCAGTCCAGTTATGGTCCATTACATTTCTTCAAAAGCCAGGGATGCTGCTGAGTGCTTGCAGAGTTAAGGTGTTACAAAAATAAAGGACTGCAGATGCTGGAAATCCAAAATTAAAAACACAAAGTGTTAGAGAAACTCAGTGTTTCTCTCTCCATAGATGCTGTTAGACCTGCTGAGTTTCTCCAACACTTGGTGTGTTTTATGAGTCATAGAGTCATAAGGATGTACAAGCATGGAAACAGACCCTTTGGTCCAACCCGTCCATGCCGACCAGATATCCCAACCCAATCTAGTCCCACCTGCCAGCACCCGGCCCATATCCCTCCAAACCCTTCCTATTCATATACCCATCCAAATGCCTCTTAAATGTTGCAATTGTATCAGCCTCCGCCACTTCCTCTAGCAGCTCATTCCATACACATACCACCCTCTGTGTGAAAAAGTTGCCCATAGGTCTCTTTTATATCTTTCCCCTCTCACCCTCAACGAGGGTGTAATGAATATGTATATGACTCTCTGAGGCATCTGTGAGATAGCTGTGACCTCAGTCGTGATGCGTTAGGATTCTACTAGGACATTGGAGCCTTCACAGCCCAGAACAAACTGCTCTGTAACCGTACCACCATGTACAGTCCATTGATAAATGTAGCTTGACAGTAACCTGAAAAGTTGAACTGAGCTTGTAAAGGCCAAAGAACCCACATTGGAATGAGTTATAACAGTGCCCATTCCTCTAGTTATTTTTGTTTAATGCATTTACTGCAAAAACTTAGAGGGTTTAGAGGGATATGGGCCAAATACTGGCAAATGGGACTAGACTGATTTAGGAATCTGGTTGGCATAGACAAGTTGAACCGAAAGATCTATTTCATTGCTATGACTCTAATTAATAGCACTGTTGGATACCTACATCTCACCCCGTGAACAGCAGAAGGTGGCTCATCACCATCTTCTCAAGGATAGTTAGGGATGGACAATAAATGTTGGCTAATGGTATTCACATCCTGCAGTCAAATAAAAGCAAAAGCTGGTTTAAAAACTGACAGGAGGAGGGGAAAGCCATTCACACAAACGTAGAATATAAGAGCAGGATTAGGCCATTCAACTCCTCAAGCCTGTGCCACCATTCAATATGTTCATGGCTGCTCATTGAGTTCAATACCTAATCCCACCCTCACTCCATTACCTCTTGATCCCTTTAGCCACGAGAGCTTTATCTAACTCCTTCTTGAAAATATTCAATGTTGTGGCCTCAACCACTTCCCGTGGCACTGAGTTCCACAGGCTCCCCACTCTGATTCTCCATTCGGTCAGGTCATGGATGATCTCTTGTCTATCTGCCTTGGTTCCAATGCCTCTTTTATTCTCCCCTCCTAACAAAAAAAAAACGACCAAAATGTGTAGGTGACTGCATGCACATTCTCTCTCTCCTCCCTGGCCAGAAAGCTATGAGAGAGAGAGAGAGAGAGAGAGAGAGAGAGAGAGAGAGAGAGAGAGAGTTCCAGATTACCATTACAAGGTATGTCAGATAAAGACATTTTGTGAAATGAAATAAAATCCCACAGCCACAAATTGATTGAGTTGCATTTTGTTTCAAGCACACTGAAGACTCTGAATCTCCAAGCTATGAGATTGAAACCTGGCTGTGTCAAGCACTCATCAAAGTAAATTAAATCATTGGAGTAAATGATGCAGAAGATACAGTTCTGAGACTGATGGACTGAATTAATATGTCACTGAACAATTACAGCTATGTTTTATTGCAAGGAATGCTTGTTGAGAAACATTTAACATTAACCAAATTTAAACTATTCTACCGTACAACACAAAAGGACATTTCATCCATCCTGTCTGCACATAGGAACAGGAGTGGACTATTCAGCTCAACAGGCCTGAGCCACTATTCAATACATTCATCACTAATTGAACACTGCTCTTAACCCACGCTATCTCCATTTCCCGTTGATAATCAAACATTTATCAAACTTTACTTTAAATGCTAAGGTAGCAGGACAAGGGTATAAAGTGGTTAACAAGACATATGGGATACTTGCCTTTATTATTAAAGGCATAGAGTTTAAGAGCAAGGAGGTGATACTGGAACTGTATAAAACATTGACTGGCCACAGCACAAGTGTTGTGTACAGTTCTGGAATTCACATTCTAGGAGGGATGTGATAACACCGGGAGAGGGTGCGGAGGGAGATTTACCAGGATGGTACCTGGAATGGAAAGTCTCAGTGACGAAGAGAGATTGGACAGACTGGGATTGAGCAGTGGAGACTTGGGGGGACGTGATTGAGATGTATAAAATTGTGAGGACATAAACAAGGTGGATAGGAATTTGTTTTCAGACTTTATTTAAAAAAGTGAAAATGTGGCTGGTACACTTATAACATTTAAAAGGCATATGGTTGAGTACAGGTTTAGAGGGATATGGGCCAAATGGTGGCAAATGGGACTAGTTCAGTTTAGGATATCTGGTCGGCATGGACAAGTTGAACTGAAGGGTCTGTTTCCATGCTATACATTTCTATGATGCTTTGCTCTGCTTTTTTTTCACATGTTCCACAAACTCCTGACTATGAGCGAGAGTGCTGTGATAAAGCCATGAGGGTGTGGGTTCTGTTGCATGGTCAATGTTCACCATGTTGCACCAGGGCGGTGAGTTGTTTGGTGCGTGTGTCCCAGAGATGTTCCCTGAAACATTCCATGACTTGGTGTCCTGTCTCCCCAATGTAGAGGAGACCACATTGAGAGCAGTGGACCCTGTAGATGAGGTGATTGGATGTGCAGGAAAATCTCTGTCAGATGTGAAAGGATCCACTGCCACATGCAAGTTTTAGGCCTCCTCCACCGCCAAATCCAAGCCACCCAATCACTGGAGGAAGAATGCCTTGGGACCCTTCAGCCACACAGCATTAACATTGAATTCACTAGTTTCATAATCAAAGTTTGTGCGAAGATTTGTAGCTCGGGTGCTCGTTGTTGTGGTTCTGTTCGCCGAGCTGGAAGTTTTTGTTGCAAACGTTTCGTCCCCTGGCTAGGCGACATCATCAGTGCTTGGGAGCCTCCTGCGAAGCGCTTCTTTGATGTTTCCTCCGGTGTTTATAGTGGTCTGTCCCTGCCGCTTCCGGTTGTCAGTTTCAGCTGTCCGCTGTAGTGGTTGGTATATTGGGTCCAGGTCGATGTGTTTGTTGATGGAGTTTGTGGATGAATGCCATGCCTCTAGGAATTCCCTGGCTGTTCTCTGTCTGGCTTGCCCTATGATAGTAGTGTTGTCCCAGTCGAATTCATGTTGCTTGTTGTCTGCGTGTGTGGCTACTAAGGATAGCTGGTCATGCTAAATTACCCATAGTGCCCAGGGATGTGCAGGTTAGGGTGAATTGGTCATGCTAAATTACCCATAGTGCCCAGGGATGTGCAGGTTAGGGTGAATTGGTCATGCTAAATTACCCATAGTGCCCAGGGATGTGCAGGTTAGGGTGAATTGGTCATGCTAAATTACCCATAGTGCCCAGGGATGTGCAGGTTAGGGTGAATTGGTCATGCTAAATTACCCATAGTGCCCAGGGATGTGCAGGTTAGGGTGAATTGGTCATGCTAAATTACCCATAGTGCCCAGGGATGTGCAGGTTAGGGTGAATTGGTCATGCTAAATTACCCATAGTGCCCAGGGATGTGCAGGTTAGGGTGAATTGGTCATGCTAAATTACCCATAGTGCCCAGGGATGTGCAGGTTAGGGTGAATTGGTCATGCTAAATTACCCATAGTGCCCAGGGATGTGCA
>NC_057713.1:4757992-4767728 GCF_004010195.1 Chiloscyllium plagiosum
GCCCCTCCCCCAAGTCCCTCCTCCCTACCTTTTATCTTAGCCTGCTGGACACACTTTCCTCATTCCTGAAGAAGGGCTTATGCCCGAAACGTTGATTCTCCTGTTCCTTGGATGCTGCCTGACCAGCTGCGCTTTTCCAACAACACATTTTCAGCCCCTCCCACTCTGCTAAGGACATGCAGGTTTTGGGCCACCTTCATCGCCACTCCCTTACCACCCTGTGCCTGGAAGAAGAACACTTCATCTTCTGCCTTCAGACTCTCCAACCCCATGGCATCAATGCGGATTTCACCAGTTTCCACATTTACCCCCTCACTTATCCCAAATCCAATCTTCTAACTCAGCACCACTCTCATGACCTGTCCTACCTGTCCATTTTCCTTCCCACCTATCTGCTCCACTCTCCCCTCCGACCTATCAACTTCACCCCTCCCCAACTGCATCTACCTATCACCATCCCAGCTACCTTCCCCCCCAAACCTCCACCCTCCCATTTATCTCTCAGCCCCCTTTCCCCCTCCCACATGCCTGATGAAGGGCTTATGCCCGAAACATCGATTTTCCTGCTCCTCTGAGCTGCCTGACCTGCTGTGCTTTTCCAACACCACACTTTTCGATTCTGATCTCCATCTGCAGTCCTCACTTTTTCCTATATAATTGGTTTGCTTTTAAAGTCTTAAAACATACACTTACGAATTGTGATGGAAGATATGTGATTTATATATATAATTTATATTATAAAAGTTTTGATTTCAAACTAGAGGCATGTGGATGTTGGTCTATTTTCTTGAGAAGGGGTTTAATAATTGAGTAGGACAACCTTTTCAGAATCATGATGATAAGCCAGTATGTGTCAGAGAGTACTTGAATTGAGGCCTCCTGCAGTGTTGGATGTTTGTTTAAATTGTGAAGTTTTTATGACATGAAATTAGAGAAAATGAAGAGCCATTAGATTAGCAGAAGCTAGGATGAGGAAGTTGTTAAAAATAACTTTAGTTAAAAGGGTCTGATGTCAGTTTGAGGAACACCCGAATGATGTAAGGATTTTTTTCCTAGAAAAAGGAAGCTGTTCAGAGAAATTAATGGAATAAATTACCTCAGTGCAAGGAATTCAGTTTTTGAAAACATCCGGACCAGGGGTGCTTGGTTAGAAGTCTGCAATTGATTATTCAAAACTGAGAAAGTCTGTTCTGTTGTGTGAGCCAAATAAAAAAGGCTTCACAACCCAGATGACTGGAACAGAAAAGAAGCAATGAAGTCAATCCATTCACTGTAAAGCTGAATGGATGGGATTTTGTAATTCTGGGCGTTTAAACTATGTTATACTTACACAGCTTGGTTTGTTTTAATTTTAATTTTCTTTCTGTTCCATAATAAACTTCTGTTTTATTTTTGAAACAAATCTGCACCCTAGTATACACATGTTCCAGTGAAAGACTGAATGCTAAATTTCAAAAGTTATCTTATCAAGCCAGATTTCCTTCTGGGATGTGACCTGTCCAGTAGTGACATCAGCTGGGACAATAACAATACACAGAAGGATATAATGTGACTGACACTTAAAAATTTCAGAATCGGACATTGGGGAGTGTTTTTGGAGCGAAAAGACCTGTTCTAACCAATCCCTTGTCACTTAATACAGTATAGAGAGAGACTATTCAGCAGGGGGTGGTGTTCCCATGTATCTGCCGTCCTTGTCCTTCTAGATGGAAATAGTTGTGGGTTTGGAAGGTGCAATTTAAGTCAAAATAATTTTTGATTGCTTTCCTATAAGTCTCCCTCTCTCTTCTGAAATCACACAATGTCGAACCACTCAAAGCCTCAATTTATCTTTTCACCTTTGAGCACACAAATTGTTTTCCATTATCTATTTGGATGATTATAGTATAGGACGGTAAATAAAACACGTTCCTTGGTGAATTTCTGCAGTGCATTTGTAAATCGTACACACTGCTGCTACTAAGTATCAGTGGTGGAGGGAGTAGACGTTTGTGGATGTGGTGCCAATCATGTGGACTGCTTTGTCCTGGATGGGTCCAGCTTCTTGAGTGTTGTTGGAGCTGCACCCATCCAGGGCAAGTGGGGAGTATTCCATCACACTCCTGACTTGTGCCTTGTAGATGGTGGGCAGGCTTTGGAGAGTCAGGAGGTGAGTTACTATCTGAAGGATTGCTAGCTTTTGTCCTGCTCTTGTCGCTGCTGTATTTATATGGCTAGTCCATTTCAGTTTCTGGTCAATGGTAATGAGAGTTATCAGTCTGATGTAGGCACTTATCCCAGACAATTTAATTTAAAATACCTTTTAATTGCTTTCCTATAAATCTCACCCCTCTCTGAAATCACACAAAGCCTAACCGCTTCAAAAGCCTAAATGATCTTTTATAGTCTTGGAACTATTTCCCATTTTCTCAGTGGTCAATTACAGTATAGGGCAGTGAATAAAAACACAGTCCTCCGACAGCATTAGCAGAAAGAAAAAGGTTGTAAAACAATTGATTCTTTAAAAATGAAGAACATGATTTCAGCAGCGCTGTGGGGAATATATTGATCTTTCATTATTAATGATACAAATGCTTTTGGGTGATCATTTTGTGAGGAAACTAGTGTGCAGCAAGACACAATAACAGACGTAAACTGGCCATTTCCAGCCAAAATGGCTACAGAAGTGCACAAACATTTGCACACACACGCTCGTACGAACAAAACACACTTGTTGAAATGTTAATAGGAATTTTGGAACAGGAATAAGCTATTCACGACAGTGCATTGTGCAAAACAAACAAAAAAAAAATCGCACACAAGTATTCTTTCATTAGCTGCCCATGGACTGCTGGAAGCAAATAACAAAAGGTTTAGGAAACCACAGCAAATGGTAATGCCTTGCAGTTGTGCGTGAATCTATTATTAGCAGTGATCCCTGAGCTTCAACCTGAGGCATTAAACCTTCATTTAGACTGGCAGTAAATCGCTCACCTATCTCTCAAATAATCTCAACCAGACTCACCCCCCTCCCCCCCCGCCCCCTGTGGGTCCCCTCAGGTGACCTCCAACAGCTTTCACAAAGACTGTACTACAGGGGAACATTTCCCACAGGCACCCTTCCAGGTAAACGGCAAAAGGCTTTTAGACTCACAGCAGGTGGTTGGGATCTGGAAAGCACTGTTTGAAACTATGGAGGAGGTAGTTTCAGTAGAGGCTTTTGAGAGAGTGAGAGAGTTGGGGGTTATTAGGAAAGAAAGGCTTCAGAATGAAACGCTCATTCAGTAAGGCAGTGCTGACAGGATGGACTGACTGGCCCCCTTCTGTGCTGTAACTATTCTGTAATTTGGAGGGATTTTCCTTCTGCAGTCCAAAGATGTGCAGGTCAGGTAGATAGCTCATAGGAAATGCAGGATGAGGGGGACTGGGTCTGGATGGAGTGCTCTTTGGAGGGTCAGTATGGACACAATGGGCTGAATGGCCTGTTTCCACACTGTAGGGTTCTATGATTTTATGATACACCAGTGAGCTGTTATGATATGGAATGTATTGGCTGCAAAAGTGGTGGAAACAAATTCAATAATAAGCCAATAATTCAATAATAATTCATTAAATTCTGGAAAAGAAAATTTTCAGAACTCTGGAGGAGGTGGGGGATTAATTGAAGTGCATTTTCAACATTCTAGTTCAACCGTAATAGGCTGAATGGCCTCTTTCAGTGCTATATCATTCTTTGATTCCTTAACATAGCAGCTATATTTTATAAAAGAATAGAAAAGAAAGAAGGATTGGCCTTTATACATCAACTTACAGGACATCCCAGAATGCTTTACAACCAGGGAGAGGTATTGTTTAAGTGATGTCACTGTTGTTCAGTACTCTCTGGTTTTAATTCAGAAACCCATGCTATGGTATTTGGTGTTACAGTCCTCGAATCATAGAGATGTACAGCACAGAAACAGACTCTTTGGTCCAACTTGTCCATGCCGACTAGATATCCTAAATTAATCTAGACCCATTTGCCAACATTTGGCCCATATCCCTCTAAACCTTTCCTATTCATATACCCATCCAGATAACTTTTAAATGTTGTTATTGACCAGCCTCCACCACTTCCTCTGGCAGCTCATTTCATGAGCACACCATCCTTTGTGTGAAGAGGTCCCTTTTAAATTTTTCCCCCCTCACCTTAAACCTAGAGTGGACTCCCAACCCCAGGGAAAAGATCTTGTCTATTTACCCTATCCATGCCCCTCATGATTTTATAGACCTCTATAAGGTCTCCCCTCAGCCTCCGACACTCCAGGGAATATAGTCCTAGCCTATTCAACCTCTCCCTATGCTCAAATCCTCCAACCTTGGCATGAGTTATCATCTGACAAAATTGGATTTTCCGAAAGCGAGGATTGCGGATGCTGGAGATCAGAGTCGAGAGTGTGGTGCTGGAAAAGCACAGCAGGTCAGGCAGCATCCGAGGAGCAGGAGAATCAACGTTTTGGGCAAAAGCCCTTCATCAGGAATGAGGCTATGAGCCGAGGGAGTGGAAGGATAAATGGGAGGGGGTGGGGCTAGGGGGAAGGTTGTCTGCCTTACACTTACCAGTAAATTGAAAAATGCAATACAAAACATGGTAATGATAACCATTTTATTGCATGCAATTTGTACCATCTCAATCAGGAATCCATGAAAATAGTAACATCCAGGCAACAGGAAGTTGCTACATTTGACTGCCCCAAAATAGTAGTTACATTCAACACGCGCTAACAATAAGGTCAGGACTTGTTGTAAGGTTTTCAATAGATCATTCAAAACAGTTTAAGGGCTGCCAATCAGACAGTTGGACAGTAGCAGTCAGAGGAGGAAGTGATTATCTTTGCTCTGCTAATGAGTCAGATACTTCAGAACAGGGAAGGGATGTTCCATCCTGATGCTGGAGCTGACTATGAGTCATAGAGTCAGCGAGATGTACAGCACGGAAACAGACCCTATAGTTCAACTCGTCCATGCTGACCAGATATCCTAAATTAATTTAGTCCCATTTGCCAGCACTTGGCCAATACCCCTCTAAACCATTCCTATCCATGTACCCATCCAGATGCCTTTTAAATGTTGTCATTGTACTAGCCACCATCACTTCCTCTGGCAGCTCATTCTAAACACGAATCACCCTTTGCGTGAAAAAATTACCCCTTAGGTCCCTTCTTTCCCCTCTCTTTCTCTTCTCACCTTAAACCTATGCCCTCTAGTTCTGGAATCCCTTACCCTCGAGAAAATACTTTGTTTATTTACCCTATCCATGCTCCCTATTATTTTATAAACTTCTATAAGATCACCTCTCAACCTCTGGTACTTCAGGAAAAATAGCCTCAGCCTATTCAACCTCTCCCAATAGCTCAAATCATCCAACCCTGGCAACATCCTTGAAAATCTTTTCTGAACCCTTTCAAATTTCACAACATCCTTCCAATAGCAGGGAGATGAGAATTGAGTGCAGTATTCCAAATGTCTAATCAATGTCCTGTATAGCTGCAATATGACCTCCCAATCCTATACTCAATGCACTGACCAATAAAGGAAAGCATATCAAACATCTTCTTCACTCACTATCCTGTCTACTTGCAACTTCACTTTCAAGGAGCCATGAACTTGCACTCCAAGGTCTCTTTGTTCAGCAACACTCCCCGATTTGCCTTTTCAAAATGCAGGACCTCACATTTATCGAAATTGAACTCCACCTGCCACTTCTTGGCCTATTGGCCCATCTGATAAAGATCCCATTGTACTCTGAGGTAACCTTCTTCACTGTCCACTACACCTCCAATTTTGGTGCCATCTGCAAACTTACTAACTGTACCTCCTATGTTCACATCTAAATCATTTATATAAATGATGAAGAGTAGTGGACCCAGCACCGATCCTTGTGGCACTCCACTGGTCACAGGCCTCCAGTCTGAAAATCAACCCTCCACCACCACCCTCTGTTATTTTAAGTTCGAGCCAGTTCTGTATCCAAATGGCTAAAATCGCTTCCCACAGAGTTCTAGGGTACACCAGGATTTATCCATCTTTGTGCATTTTGTGATGTCCAGCACCTACTCCTCTATAATATGGACATTTTTCAAGATGTCGTTAGTTATTTCCCCAAGTTCTGTCTTCCATATTTTTTTCCACAGTAAACACTGATGCAAAATACTAATTTAATATCTCCCCCATCTCCTGTGGTTCCACACACAGGCAGCCTTGCTGATCTTTGAGAGGTCCTGTTCTCTCCCTAGTTACTCTTTTGTCTTTAATGTATTTGTAGAATCCCTTTGGATTCTCCTTAACCCTATTTGCCAATGTATCTCATGGCCCTTTTTGCCCTCCTGATTTCCCTCTTAAGTATACTCCTACTGCCTTTATACTCTAAAGATTCACTCGATTCACACACCTGACATAGGCCATTTGGACACAGAAGTCTGGGATGTCAGAAGGTGCAGGTAAATGTTGGAGTCAAATAAGATCTTGAGCACTGTGGGGGCTCAGAATAAGGTGTGTGCCATTAATAGTTCAGCAAAGCTGAGAGTGAATGTGAAAGAAGTCCAAAAGCAGGATTTGCTTTGTGCAACTGGAGAAGATTAAGGTTTGGAGAAATACAGGGGCAGAAACAGCTTGGTGAAGCTAACTGTCTGTAAAAAGCTGCAATTCTGTCTGTGAGTAGCGGCTAATATTGCAGTTCCCGGAACTGAGGGGAACACAGCACTGATTGAGAGAGTAAACTATCAGACTAATGAGATTATGGAATTCCTTATAAAATTTTAATGAGATTTGATGATCCACAATGTTACAAACATCTGCTGGCTTGCTGAGAAATCCACATGTATTGATATGTAATTATTTGCTATTTGCTGTGCTCTCTGGGGTGTTTGACACAATGTGTCTGTTATTTGCCTCAGGTTAATTCTGAATGTTTGAATATAAGTTTTTATAGAATTGTTTACTATACTAATTTCTAACTTAGTAAAGTTTATTGTTTGATCAAAATTATGGAGTATTGTGGTTTTATTCTCTTAGCAGTCCCTTGGATCTCTTACTCTATTTAAAAAAAACTACTGCTCCCAAGCTAGATTATAATCTAAATGTGGCACTCGAGTTTGGGATTGTAACACTGTGTATTGAGAATATTTTATTTTAGTAAAAGGAAGGGAAAACCGAGATGGTTAGATATGGAACTGCACTCTCCTGTATCTTGCAAAGTTAAACTGAGTATTGACTCATCAACTTCATATTTGGTTTGACATCTATGCTGATGTATGCTATATAAAGTACTGCTGCTGTATCCTAACGTACATCAAGCTTCATTCACTCATCACCCTCCCTGTGCCCCCTGACCTACATTGGCCTCTGGTCTCACACTTTCAAATTCTCAGCCTTATTTTCAAACTTTGCCTTAAACTAGGGTTTAAACTAGTTTCGCAAGGGGGTGGGAACCAGACCTACATATCTGAGAGGAGGGTAGTTGTAGATGGGGCAGTGACAGGATGTAGTGAATCTATTGAGAAGGTTTTTCACGTGATGAAACAAAGGTATTGGTTAAAGTGTGTCTGCTTTAACGCAAGGAGTGTCTGATATAAGAGTGATGAACTTCAAGCATGGATCAGCACTTGGGACTATGATGTTGTGGCCATAACAGAGACGTGGGTTTCACCAGGGCAGGAATAGTTGCTAGATGTTCCAGGGTTTAGAACATTTAAAAAGAACAGGGAGGGTGGAAAAAGAGGAGGGGGTGTAGCATTGCTAATCAGAGAGTGCATCACAGCTACATAAATGAAGGTTGTTGAGGAAGGTTTGTCTATTGAGTCAGTATGGGTGGAAGCTAGGAACAGCAAGGGAACAGCCACCGCATTGGGGGTTTTCTACAGACCCCCTAATAGCAGTAGGGAGATTGAAGAACTCATAGGCGGGCAGAGTTTGGAAAAATACAGATGTAGCAGGGTTGTTGTTATGGGTGACTTCAACTTTCTCAATATTGACTGGTACCTCCTTAGTGCAGATGGTTTGGATGGAGCTGTTTTTGTCAGGTGTGTTCAGGAGGTCTGTATGTAGACAGACCGATGAGGGGAGAGGCCATTTTGGATTTGGTGTTCGGCAATGAGCCAGAACAGGTGTCAGATGAAGATAAAATCCCACCCATCTATCCTCTGAAGTGTTTGTGTGCACACACCAGTTTTTCTCTACCTGAAGGCGAGGTATCAAAACAGAGGTGCCGTTAATCGAGGGCTATTGCAGGCTGCAGCACGACATTGACAGGATGCAGAGCTGGGCTGAGAAATGGCAGATGAGAGTTCAACCTGGTTAAATGCAAAGTGATGCATTTTGGAAGGTTGAACTTGAATGCTGAAGACAGGATTAAAGACAGGATTCTTGGCAGTGTGGAGGAGCAGAGGGATCTGGGTGTTCAAGTACACAGATCCCTCAAAGTTGCCACCCAAATGGATAGGGTTGTTAAGAAAGCATATTGTGTTTTGGCTTTCATTAACACAGGGATCGAGTTTAAGAGCCATGAGGTTTTGCTGCAGCTCTACAAGACCCTGGTGAGACCACACTTGGAATATTGTGTCCAGTTCTGGTCACCCTATTATAGGAAAGATACGAAGGCTTTGGAGAGGGTGCAAAGAAGGTTTATTAGGATGCTGCCTGGACTGGAAGGCTTGTCTTATGAAGAGAGGTTGACTAAGCTTGGACATTTCTCTCTGGAGAGAAGGAGGAAGAGAGGTGACCTGATCGAGGTTTACAAGGTAATGAGAGGCATGGATAGAGTCAACAGCCAGAGACCTTTCCCAGGACAGGATTGATTAGCATGAAGGGTCATAGTTTTAAGATATTAGGACGAAGGTATAAAGGAGACATCAGAGGAAGGTTCTTTACGCAGAGAGTTGTGAATGCATGGAATGCGTTACCAGCAGTGGTGGTGGAAGCAGAGTCATTGGGGACATTTAAGCAACTGCTGGACATGCACATGGATAGCAGTGAATTGAGGGATGGGTAGGTTAGGGTATTTTATTTTAGATTAGGAATAATCCTCAGCACAACATCGTGGGCCAAAGGGCCTGTTCTGTGCTATACTTTTCTATGTTCTATGTTCTATTTTGCACCACCCTGTCTTTGTAATGTCCTCCAATCCCTCAGCCCTCCAAGATCTTGCACTCCTGCAGTACTGGACTGTTTTAACCGCTATTGGCCTGATTGCCCATCTCAATGATTTAAGGGTCTGTTCAAATTGTTTTCAAAACGTGTTCTCTTTTAAAGGACTTGACATAAATCTCAACGTAAAGGAAACTTGCAACTTATTTACGTGTTACACAGAAAGGAATGGAGCTGTCAGAGTTTTTCTTGCATGTATCAGGACAGATGAGAGCATGCCAACTTTCTAAGGGAGCAACAATTTGATTTCCATTAAACACTGGCAGCTGTGTCTTCAGTTGTCAGGACCATAAACTCTGGAATTCCCTCCCTAAAACTCTTCACTTCTCTCTCTGTCTCCTCTCCTAATATGCTTGTTAAACTCACCTCTTTAACCAAGCTTTTGTTGTCTGCCTTTCACGCTGCAAGTTTTATCTGCTGATGCTCCAAAGTGCCTTGTAATGTTTTCCTCCTTCCAATTGGACAAGCAGGAGGCCGGAAGAGCACAGCAAGCCAGGCAGCATCAGGAGGTGGAGAAATCAACGTTTCGGGTGCAACCCTTCTTCAGGACTGGGGGGGGGGGGGGGGTGAGGGG
>NC_057713.1:4768174-4770722 GCF_004010195.1 Chiloscyllium plagiosum
GGGGTGGCGAGGTAGGGATAGGTGAACACAGGTAGAGGGTATGACCTGGTTGGTCGATGGGAGGAATGAAACCGGTTGGTAGCTGGAAGAAAGGGTCAGTCAGAGGAATGATAAGGAGGGGGAGGGCCTGGGAAGGGAGTTGGGTGATGGGAAGGGAGGTTATTTGAAACTGGAGAACTCAATGTTGAATCCTTCTGGTTGTAGATCGAAGATGAGGTTTTGTTCCTCCGATTTGCGGTCTGATTTGCTGCGGCAATGGAGGAGGCTAAGGATGGTCAAGTCAGAGGGTGGAGTGAGAAGGGAAATTAAAATGCACGGTGACTGGGAGGTCTGGTTGGCTATATAAATGCAATTATTGTTGAGTGTATGGTGGACATGGGACACATATCTGCTTGGCAGTACAGAAGTTGAATAAAACTGGGTCTATTTGCCAATAAATCAGAATCCTTATCTCACCAGTATAAATTGTTGTTCTCTTAAAAATCTGGTATTTCTGTCCTGATGCATACAAAAATGTCGACAGCTGTTTTCCTTCCTCTGCAATACACCTATAAGTTGCTAATTTCCTTTATGTCAAGATTTAATTTTGCCTCAGTTGCAGCCCTTTCAAAGGAAATACAGTTTAAAAAAAAACACTCAAACAAACCCATAAATCTTGCAAACATACACTCAGGCCAGAAAGATGACAAAGCATGGGGAATTGTAATCTACAGTGCTGCCCTGGGCCCCTGAGAATTTATTCTATCCACAGGCTCAAAATTCCTCAAGTAAAAGCAAAATATTGCAGCTGCAGGAGATATGACATTTAAAAAAAGTAAGTGCTGGAGAAACTCAGCAGGTCTAGCAGCATCTGTGGAGTCATAAAGCCATACAGCACAGAAACAGACCCTTTGGTCCAACTTGTCCATGCTGACCAGATTTCTCAAACTTAACTAGGCCCACCTACCTGCATTTGGCCCATATCCCTCTAAACCTTTCCTATTCATGTATGACTTTGTAACTGTACCTACATCTACATCTACACTTCATCAGAGTCCAGCATCACTCTCCTTTGCAATACTCTAAAGTTCTTATAACTTATCACTGGACTGGAAACAGTAACTCTTTATGTGACTCAGTGGTTAGCACTGCTGCCTCACAGCATCAGGGACCCAGGTTTGATTCCATCCTTGGGTGCCTGTGTGGAGTTTGCACATTCTCCCAGTGTCTACGTGGGTTTCCTCCGGATGCTCCGGTTTCCTCCCACAATACGTAGATGTGCAGGTTAGGGCAGATTGGCCATGGGAAATTGCCCCATAGTGTTCAGGGATGTGTAGGCAAGGTAGGTTAGCCATGGGGAATGCTGGGTTGCAGGGGTAGAGGGGTGAGTTGGCCTGCTCTTTGGAGAGTCAGTGTGGACTCAATGGGCCGAATGGTCTGCTTCCACACTGTAGTGATTCTATGTTTCTCTCTCCACAGATGCTGCCAGACCTGCTGAGTTTCTCCAGCCATTTCTGCCCGCATCATTTTCAATCGTTGCTGTAACTAAAATATTTGGGTCTGTCGTACTGTCCACCCAGGAGCAAAACAAAATTAAGTTTACTAACTGCTTACTGTATGAGGATTGAGTGTTTCAGTACTTTACATGACTTGCTCTGATGAATCATTTGGCGGATGAAGATAAAATCCCACCCCTCCCTCCTCTGAAGTGGTTTTGTGTGCACACACCAATTTTTCTCTACCCGAGGGGCGAGGTATCAAAACCAGAGACTGCAACGAGTGTTCAACTCCTGACTCTGTCTCTCGCCTGGCCTGGAACAGGAGGAGGCCATTCGGCCCATCGGAGCCGCGGCAACATGCGCTCAAATCACAGCTGATCCACAACGGGAGGCTCACAGGGTCGCTTGGATCTTTGCACGGATGTGTCCACTTGTGCCTGTATTACTACTGGATGGCGCTGCTCAAAAGGGCCAGTATGGATACCGTGGGGCCGAATAGTTGACTGTCCGCACGCTCAAGGCGAGTTCAAAGATATATATATATATATAAAATATATATTTAAAATAAATCCCAAACAGTGATTTATGTGGAAGAAGCTCAGGATTAATAAAGAAAGCGAAACTGCAGAAGATGGTAATTCTACAAATACACACACAGTCAGTAGTTTTTATATAAAGTGGTCTTTCTAAAATCTGTATTAGATAGACACAGGAGAGTAAATGAAATATTTCAGGCGATATGGTAAATACAAAGAGATTATTGAGTGGATGGGTATCGACATGCGTGGAAAAGTACTCCTGTTAACAATTAACCCCACAGGCAGTAAATCTGCTTCTACAATGGCCTCTTTTATCAAACAGGATCTCGGGCAGTTTGCAATGCAGAGCGGCTGGACTGACATCAATCCCATAGCCCCAGCTCGCTCACTCCCCAAAGGGCAGTCAGCGCTGGGGGAGGCTTTCCCAGCCTCAGAGAGAAAGAGGGAGGGAGAGAGAAAGAGAGAGGGAAGGAGTGAGGGAAAGAGAGAGGGAAGGAGTGAGGGAAAGAAGAGGAGAGGAAAAGGGGGGAG
>NC_057713.1:4771403-4776499 GCF_004010195.1 Chiloscyllium plagiosum
TCTCTGTTTCTCTCTTGTCTGTCTGACTCTCTCCTCTCTCTCTCTCTCTCCTGTCTGACTCTCCCCTGTCTCCTCTCGCTCGTCTATCTGACTCTCTCCTGTCTATCTCCCTCTCCCTCCCTTCTCCTACTCTCCTATCTAACTCTGTCCTGTCTATTTCTCTCTGTCTTCCCCCTTCTCTTTCTCTCCTGTCTGTCTGACTCTGTCCTGTCTTTTCTGTGTATGGTGCTCAGATCCCTACTGCTTGGCACATGCGTAAAAGCAGCAGCGTCCCCCAAAGTCCCAGCAACACACAAATCAAAACACACACACACACACATATACACAGAGAGAGAGAGAGAGACTGAGAGAGGCTTTGTGGAAGGCTGTCCGCCCGAAGACACCATTGCTGCTTACCTGGAACATGGAACATCAGGGAGCAATGCAGCCGGCCTCTTGCTCAGACAGTTCTGGTGTGCTGTGCTCACCAACACCGGAGAAACTGCAAACAGCCGTCTTCCAATAGCTGGCTTAAGGTAGGCAAAAAGAGAGAGAGAGAGAAATAGTTGCTCTAGGGCTTCTAAACCCCCCAAGGCAAGGATCAGGGTACAATTAGCTCATTGCGGCTTCTCGCGTCTAAACCAATCTGCAAAGTTACATTTAATTAACTGCGCACCCAGGTGCAGCACGGATTTTTCTGCATTTCTTTTGTTCTGTGTGTATTTTTTTGTGTTCCTGTTCTTTTTTTATTTCCATTTCACAATCGTGCTGGTTAATTTTCAGTTCCAGTATTTTTTTTCTCCTCTCCCTGTGCAACAGTCAGCGTCAACTTGCTCATTACTCTCTCCCTCCCTCCCCGGCTCTCTACAGAAAGCTGATTTTAATCGTTATGATTAGTTTTGATGTGATATATCCTGCGGGCGAATTCTCTGCAAATGGATCGAGCGTTTTCTTTGCCAGGAGAGAAGGAGGGAGAGGCAGGAGAGGGACAAAGCGGAGGGAGGGAGGGAAGGGGGAGACAGAGAGAGAGAGAGAGAGTAGGAGGAGGAGGAGGAGGAGGAGAAGGCAGAGTTCCTAGCTGTGATTCTCAGTTCTGATGGAGAGCTTGCCAAGGTGTGGTGTGTTTCCTGATTGTGGGCCTGTCGGAACAGGGCTGTGCACTTCCCTCACTGCCCATATATCTCAGTGAGGCTCATTCCTGCAGCCCCCTTCCTGAAGGGTCCCGCCTGGTATATACACACACTCTCACTCACTCACTGCAGGGTTAGGAAACCTTGTCATGGCCTGTGCAGTGTGTTCCCACCTGGTGGTTGAAGGTGAGCAGAGGGTTGGGGGAGGGTTGGCCTACTCTTCATTGCCCTCTCACAGGAAGTAAAGAACATTGCCACAGGCAACACTGCAATTAAACAAATGTAAGATGTGAGAGCCTTGCCTTGTTTAAAGTATCAGATCTCAAGGCTGGAAGTCTTGTTGATGGGTGCTGGCTTTGCAAGCCATTAGTCACATGGTGCAAGAAAAAAACTGAGCTGGATTGAAGTGAAATTGTATAGACAAGAGTCCTCTTACGAAACAGCTTCCAATAATAAAATAATAAAGTCATCCAATAATAAAATGAGAATGGCAAATGTTACTGTCCCACAACCCTGGTAATTATAGACCAGTGAGCTTTACTTTGGTTGTGTGTAAAGTGTTGGAAAAGGTTATAAGAGATAGGATTTATAATCATCTAGAGAGGAATAAGTTGATTAGGGATAGTTTTGTGAATGATAGGTCGTGCCTCCCAAACCTTATTGAGTTCTTTGAGATGGTGACCAAAGAGGTGGATGAGGGTAAAGTGGTTGATGTGGTGTATATGGATTTCAGTAAGGTGTTTGATAAGGTTCCCTATGGTAGGCTATTGCACAAAATACAGAGGCATGGGATTGAGGGTGATTTAGCGGTTTGGTTCAGAAATTGGCAAGCTGAAAGAACACAGAGGGTGGTGGTTGATGAGAAATATTCATCCTGGAGTTCAGTTACTAGTGGTATACCACAAGGATCTGTTTCTCATGGCTTTGTGAGTTGTCATGTCTTTGTTGCCCATACACCCTTTTCAAATGATATGTTGATCTCATCATGAATTAAAATAGAAGCTCTTTCCCAGACAAGAACATCCTTACAATTGCTATAAATTATTACATTTATGAATCAATTTGTTACCTTTGGAGGTGAAAAACAAAGTTATTTACTTGCTACATGTTACACATGGAAATGTGTATATGATAATGTTTTCAAGTCATGATTGAAGAGTAGAAATACATGTTAATGTTTCCATAGTGTTGAAAGTTACAAGCTAGCCAGGAAAGACCTAAAGCGAGAGCTAAGAAGAGCCTTGAGGAAACATGAAAAGTCATTGGCAGATAGGATTAAGGAAAACCTTAAGGCTTTCTATAGGTATATCAGCAATAAAAGAATGGTGAGAGTAAGATTAGGGCCAATCAAGTATAGTAGTGGGAAGTTATGCATGGAGTCAGAGGAGACAGGGGAAGCACTAAATGAATATTTTTCATCAGCATTCACACTGGAAAAAGATGATGTTATCAAGGAGAATAGTGAGATACCTGCTACTAGAATAGATGGGATTGAGGTGCACAAGAAGGAGGTGTTAGCAATTCTGGAAAGTGTGAAAATAGATAAGTCCTCTGGGCTGGAAGGGATTTATCCTAGGATTCTCTGGGAAGCCAGGGAGGAAATTGCAGGGCCTTTGCCTTTGATCTTTATATCATTGTCTACAGGAATAGTGCCAGAAGACTGGGGGATAGCAAATGTTATTCAAGAAGGGTAGTAGAGGCAACCCTGGTAATTGTAGACCAGTGAGCCTTACTTCAGTTGTGGGTAAAGTGTTGGAAAGGATTATAAGAGATAGGATATATAATCATCTACAGAGGAATAATTTGATTAGGGATAGTCAACATGGTTTTGTGAAGGGTAGGTCGTGCCTTATTGAGTTCTTTGAGAAGGTGACCAAGCAGGTGGATGAGGGTAAAGCAGTTGATATGGTGTATATGATTTCAGTAAGGTGTTTGATAAGGTTCCCTATGGTAGGCTATTGCACAAAATACAGAGGCATGGGATTGAGGGTGATTTAGCGGTTTGGTTCAGAAATTGGCAAGCTGAAAGAACACAGAGGGTGGTGGTTGATGAGAAATATTCATCCTGGAGTTCAGTTACTAGTGGTATACCACAAGGATCTGTTTTGGGGCCATTGCTGTTTGTCATTTTTATAAATGACCTGGATGAGGATGTGGAAGGATGAGTTAGTAAATTTACAGATGATACTAAGGTCAGTGGAGTTGTGGATAGTGCCAAAGGATGTTAGAAGATATAGGGATATTAGATTACTTACAGTGTGGAAACAGGCCCTTCGGCCCAACAAGTCCACACCGACCCTCCAAAGAGCAACTCACCCAGATGCCTTCACCTAAGACTACGGGCAATTTAGCATGGCCAATTCACCTAACCTGAACATTTTTGGACTGTGGGAGGAAATCAGAACACCAGGAGGAAATCCATGCGGACGCGGGGAGAATGTGCAAACTCCACACAGACAGTTGCCTGAGGCTGCAGGTTACAGAGGGACATAGATAAGCTGCAGAGCTGGGCTGAGAGGTGGCAAATGGAGTTTAATGCAGACAAATGTGAGGTGATTCACTGAGGAAGGAGTAACAGGAATGCACAGTACTGAGCTAATGGTAAGATTCTTGGCACTGAGCAGAGAGATCTCAGTGTCCAGGTACATAGATCCCTGAAGGTTGCCGCCCAGGTTGAGAGAGTTGTTATGAAGCCATATGGTGTGTTAGCTTTTATTTGTAGGGGGATTGAGTTTTGGAGCCAAAAGGTCATGCTGCAGCTGTACAAAACTCTGGTGCGGCCGCACTTTGTAGTATTGTGTACAGTTCTGGTCAGTGCATTATAGGAAGGATGTGGAAGCTTTGGAAAGGGTTCAGAGGAGCTTTACTAAGACGTAGCCTGGTATGGAGGGAAGGTCATATGAGAAAGACTAAGGGACTTGAGGCAGTTTTCATTAGAGAGAAGGTTGAGAGGTGACTTAATAGAGACATATAAGATAATCAGAGTGTTAGATAGGGTGGACAGTGAGAGCCTTTTTCCTTGGATGGTGATGGGTAACACAAGGGGACATGGCTTTAAATTGAGGGGTGATAGATTTGGGACGGATGTCAGAGGTAGTTTCTTTACTCAGAGAGTAGTAAGGGTGTGGAATGCACTGCCTGTAACAGTAGTAGACTCACCAACTTTAAGGGTATTTAAATGGTCATTGAATAGACATGAATGAAAATGGAACAGTGTAGGTTAGATGGGCTTCAGATTGGTTCCACAGGTCAGTTTAACATTGAGGGCCGAAGGGCCTGTACTGCGCTGGAATATTTTATGTTGTACAAGCCTTCTCCAGCCACTTCATTTCACCTGATATAGAGTCACACAGCACGGAAATAGACTCTTCTGCCCAACTCGTCCATGCTGACCAGGTTTCCTAATCTAAACTAGTCCCACTTGCCTGCATTTGACTCATAAGCCTCTAAACCATTCCCACCCCATGTACCTGTCCAGATGTCTTTTAAATTTTGTAACTGTACTCACCTCTACCACTTCCTCTGGCGGCTCATTCCATATACGCACCATCTTCTCTGTGAAAAAGTTGCCCCTTAGGTCCCTTTTAAATTTTTCATTGGTTTGTGAAACAGTGTGACACCAACAGCGTTGGTTCAATTCCCACACTGGTTGAGGTGACGATGAAGGACTGTCCTTCTTCTCAACCTCTCTCCTCGTCTGAGACATGGTGACCCTCAGGTTAAAACATCATCAGTTATCAGTAGATTGGACGGGGCGGTGTTTATGCAGTGTGTCCAGGAAGCTTTCCTAACTCAGTATGTAGATTGTCCAACCAGAGGGGAGGCCATATTGGATTTGGTACTTGGTAACGAACCGGGACAAGTGATGGGCTTGTTAGTGGGTGAGCATTTTGGTGATGGTGACCACAATTCTGTGACTTTCACCTTGGTTATGGAGAGAGATAGGTGCGTACATCAGGGCAGGTTTTACAATTGGGGGAAGGGTAA
>NC_057713.1:4777467-4784871 GCF_004010195.1 Chiloscyllium plagiosum
CAGGACTTTGGTTAGGCCACATTTTGAGTACTGTGTGCAGTTCTGGTCGCCTCACTATAGGAAAGATGTGGAAGCTTTGGAAAGGGTGCAGTGGAGATTTACCAGGATGTTGCCTGGAATGGAGAATAGGTCGTACGAGGATAGGTTGAGAGTGCTAGACCTTTTCTCATTGGAAAGGCGGAGGATGAGGGGTTACTTGATAGAGGTTTATAAGATGATCAGGGGAATAGATAGAGTAGACAGTCAGAGACTTTTTCCCCGGGGTACAACAGAGTGTTACAAGGGGACATAAATCTAAGGTGAAGGGTGGAAGGTATAGGGGGGGATGTCATGGAGATGTCAGGTTCTTTACCCAGAGAGTGGTGGGGGCTGCCTGTGGGAGTGGCAGAGTCAGAATCATTGGTGACCTTTAAGCGGCAATTGGATAGGTACATGGATAGGTGCTTAAGCTAGGACAAATGTTCGGCACAACTTCGTGGGCCGAAGGGCCTGTTCTGTGCTGTATTGTTCTATGTTCTATGTTCTATCTCTCTCTCGGTCTCACTCTCATTCTCTAATGAGAGAATAAGCCCAATAGTCTGGTAGGACTATGGCGAGATTATCTTTAATCTTCTATTCCCTCTCCCTCCTCTACCGATCCAACTTTTCCTCAAGCATATCTCAGCTGTTCACCTCAACTGCTCCCTGTGGTATAATAATGAGTTCTACATTTTCACGTCTGCTCCTCCTGAATTCTCTCTATCGGAGATCATATCACTTTCAAAGGTGATTCTCGGGAGTGTTTTAAAAAATTCTGTCATGGGATGAGTGTGTTGCTGGCAAGGCCAATGTTTGTCGCCCATTACTAATTTACCCTTGAACTGAATAGTTTGCTAAGGCTACTTCAGGGGGCAGTCAAAAATTAACCACATTGCTGTGGACCTGGAGTCACATGTAGGCCAGACCGGGTAAGGATGGTAGCTTTCCCTCCCTAAAGGACATTAATGAGCCAGATGGATTTTTACAGCAATCGATGATAATTTCAGGGTCACCCATCACTGAGGTCACTTTATTGAATTTAAATTCCACAAGGTGCTGCGATGGTATTTGACCCCATGTTCCCAGAGCATTCGAAAGTGAGGAATGTCAGATCAGCCATGACCCGATTGAATGGTGGATCAGACAAGAGGGGCTGAATGGCCTACTCCTGTTCCTATTTGTTATGGTTTTATGGTCTTATCCAGGCCTGTGGATTACTAGCTCATTGACTCTAACATCACGCTTTCACTTGTTTACTAGTACAGTTGAACGGTACATTATTAGATTAGTACCCAAGAGTATAACTGAGAGAATCAGATCTCATCATTACAGTTTGAGAATTTAGAATTAAAGATTTTAGAGTTCTGAGGTGTGAGTGAGAAATGTGGAGTTTGGGTCATAATCAAATTAGCTGTGATTGTATTGAATGGTGGGGCTAGGCTTGATAGGCTGAAGAGCCTGCTTTTATTTATTATGCTTAAGGTCTCTCTGTTCTGGGACCCTCCTCTAGATTCCCTTGGTCCAATAATTTCATCTACCAACCCACTCCCCCTCCCCCCGCCCCACCCCATTGTGTTTCTTTCATTCTGGCTTCATTCACCTTCCTTCATGTTCCTGCCTTTAGGAGTGTGGGCCCCAAGCCCTGAATCTCCATCACCGAACCTCACATCTTCTATAAAGGGCTCCTTAAAACCTGCCTCTTTGACCCGGCTTTCGATCACCTCACTTGTTTTGGATGATGACAATGCCTCTGAGTGGAAGGTGGTAGAGAGATAAAAGTTATCGCCAAAACAATCTGAATTTTGAAGACTTCAAAGGTGGTAGGAGAGGTGTCAATCTGATTGGATCCCTCTCAATCCTCAGAAAAGGAGGAAAATTTGTTTTTAAATACATTTTTTTATAAAAAGAAAAGAAGCCTTCACCTAATTTGCTGCTGGAATATAGCAAAAGATGCAAGATGATTCTTTTGAACGTTGCTAGGAGCTGTGCCTTGAGGAAGCTCCCAGCCAGCGTATCGCAGCTACCTATAAATAAACCTCGTGGTAACAAGGGGATTAGGCAGTGAGGAGACTGAGCGCAGAGCTGACAACAGGCACCTCCAGTGCATCAGACTGGAGTTTGATGAGGGATGAGAGTCCCCATAATTTCAAATCGACTGCAGAAAGTGCCGGTTTTATGTTACATTATTGAGCTTTCAGTCCTTTCATTCCTTTCAAATCAGTGCAGCATTATCCAGGGCATTGTTTTGTGGAGGGTTATGGCAATTGTACAGGCCTCGTAATTCAGTAGGCCCAAGCTCATCCTCTGGGGACATGGGTTCAATTCCCCCTGTGGCAGCTTGTGGAAATTAATTCTGATCAAACAACTTGGTAGCTCAGGGGCCAGCACTGCCTCACAGTGTTTGATTCCAGCCTCGGGCAACTGTCTGCATGGAGTTTGCACATTCTCTCCATGCCTGCGTGGATTTCCTCCGGGTGCTCCAGTTTACTCCCACAATCCAAAGATGTGCAGGTCAGGTGAACTGGCCATGCTAAATTGCCTGTAGTGTTCAGGAATGTGTAGGTTAGGTGCATTAGTCATGGGAAATGTAGACTAATAGAGTAGAGGAATGGGTCTGGGTGGGTTACTCTTCGGAGGGTTGGTGTGGACTTGTTGGGCCAAATAGCCTGTTTCCACATTGTAGGGATTCTATGATTCTATTCTATGAATGTTAAATCTGGAGCAAGAAAACTGGTATTTGTAAAGTTGGCAGTGAAAGTGCAGTTTACAAAAACAGGCCCATCTAGTTCACTAATGAGCTTTGGGGAAGGGAATCGATCCTCCCCTTATTGGGTCTGGTCTGTATGTGACTCGAGGCTCACAGCAAGGTACAGTCATCTCCCCAGTATCCCACAAACACGGGGGAAGGGAGGGGGTGAGTTGGGGATTCCCTGTTAGTGAAACCTGTCGGTTTCATGAGGAGTATTCGTGGTGTCTGGGTGAACATGACTCTTCACTGCCATGAGGTGGAGGTATGTTTTAAAACGGAGCACCTCTTGTGGTGCATTGGTAGTGTCCCTACCCCTGGACTGAGAGGCCCTCGTTAAAGTACCGCCTGTTCCTGAGGTATGTAATAACATCCTTGAATGGGTTGGTTAGAAGAGTGTATTAAATAAAAAAAATGTGTGCCCAAGACCGCTGGTAAATACCTGGTGATGAGCTGTAGCCCTGTCTTTATCCATAAGCTCAGTGTTGAACTTGGTTTAACAAAAAATCCAATCCGCTATTCCCTTCCAGTCGCTGATACCAGTAACGTCTCAATCCCAAGCATCTGGAATTCCTCTCAGGAATCTGGTTCCATGGCTGCCTCTGATCTGACAACCGGGTCTTGACTATAATTTGTTCTTTGACACCCTCTGAGTGAGTTCAGGGAACAATTAACGATTGGCCACAAATGCGTGTAACATATATGTACTGTGAACTGGAAAAGAACTGACAGCCAGGCCTTCTGGGCCTAGTCAGTGAAGGCTGTGGGTTCAAATTCAGTTGAGACACAGGAGTATAAAGTCTATATTGAGCTGAGGAGAACTTTACTCACCCAGAGGATGGTGAATCTTTGGAATTCTGTACCCTAGAGGGCAGTAACTGAGTCTGTTCCAAGGCAGGGATCTATATATTATTAGATAATAAAGACCCTTAGAGAAATGAGGATAGTGCGAGGAAGTGGCATTGAGCTGGATGGTCAGCCATGATCTAATTACATGGCAGACCAGGCGAAATAAAACAAACAGAATTCTGGAGAATCTCAGCAGGTCTGGCTGTGGAGAGAAAAATAATACAGTTAAGGTTCCAAAGAAGAGTCATATCAGACTCAAAACATTAATTCTTTTTTTTTCTCTCTCTCGCTCCCCACAGATGCTGCTAGACTCTTAGCAGTACTAATACACTTAATGGTAAGGGCCCAGGGAGTGTGGCTGAACAAAGAGACCTTGGAGTGCAGGTTTATAGCTCCTTGAAAGTGCAGTCGCAGGGTGATAGGATAGAGAAGGTGGAGTTTGGTATGCTTTCCTTTATTGGTCAGAGTATTGAGTACAGGAGTTGGGAGGTCATGTTGCGGCTGTACAGGACATTGGTTAGGCCACTGTTGGAATATTGCGTGCAATTCTGGTCTCCTTCCATCGGAAAGATGTTGTGAAACTTGAAAGGGTTCAGAAAAGATTTACAAGGATGTTGCCAGGGTTGGAGGATCTGAGCTACAGGGAGAGGCTGAACAGGCTGGGGCTGTTTTCCCTGGAGTGTCGGAGACTGAGGGGTAACCTTATAGAGGTTTACATTATTATGAGGGGCATGGATAGGGTAAATAGGCAAAGTCTTTTCCCTGGGGTCGGGGAGTTCAGAACTAGAGGGCATAGGTTTATGGTCAGAGAGGGGAAAGATATAAAAGAGACCGAAGGGGCAACTTTTTCACGCAGAGGGTGGTACATGTACGGAATGAGCTGCCAGAGGAAGTGGTGGAGGCTGGTACAATTGCAACATTTGAGAGGCAGCTGGATGGGTATATAAATAGGAAGGGTTTGGAGGGATATGGGCTGGGTGCTGGCAGGTGGGACTAGATTGGGTTGGGATATCTGGTCGGCATGGACGGGTTGGACCGAAGGGCCAGTTTCCATGCTGTACATCTCTATGACTCTATGACCTACTGAGTTTCTCCAGCATTCTCTGTGTTTATTTCAGATTTCCAGCATCAGCAGGATTTTGCTTTCTCTTTTCCTACTTCCTGTTTCCTGCGTTCTTTTCATGAGGGAAGGGGGGGTGGGGAAGGGGAAATCACACTCCCTTCTGCTGTTTTGATGCCCCTCCTGGTCTGTTGAGGTAAGAACGTTATAATTTTTTATCATGTTGGCATGTAGCTGCCTCACTTCAAAGGTAACCAGATCAAAAATGAGCAAGAGCCAATTTTAAGCTTTCCTCAAGTGGCAGAGGGTGGAAGGTTTATCATCTGACAAAGAAAACGAACAATAAATTGTAGTGATTGGAACGGGGTCAGCCAAGTCGACCTCATAGAATCTGAGTTCCCTGATTTGGGCTGTTAATATGATCCAATCGATGAGCCCTGGCCGACAGATAGAAACAGGAGTGTCTGCCCCTTTCCCCTGTAAATTGCTGTTTCTTGTATACAGCTGTTAATGTTGACTGTTTGTTTGTAATTTGTACTGGTTAGTAAAATATATAAACAGGAGGGTCAGAGGCTCTGTTCACTCTGCAAGCTGGCTGTGAGGGAGCTGGATCAGTGTCAAGGGGCATAGACTGAGGGTAAGGAGCAGGAGGTTAAGAGGGGATTTAAGGAAGACTGTTTTCACTCAGTGGCATTGGGAGTCTGGAACTGATTGCCTGAAGAGGTGTTGGAGATGGGAACAATTGCAATTTTTAAGAAGTATCTAGATAAGTACTTGAAACACTGTTTCATACAAGGTGCTGGAAAATGGGACTTGTGAAGTTAGGTACTTGTTGACCAGCCAGGTATGATGACCATGAGTATGATGGGCCGAAAGGCCTGTTTCCATGTTGTAAAATCTCTATGACTCTAACAGTAATGCTGAGGTAGCCAGTTATATTGATAGCCCATGTGGGTTGCCTGAACTGTGATCAGGTGATCACAGCAGCCATGTTAGGTCATTTTGAAAACCATTTGTAGTCCACCAAAGTCTCTGAGATTACAGTCAACTTATGTAAGATAAATATTGATTGTCAGTTTTCACCGTGATTGTAACGCTGTGCTCTGATAGAAGTGGAGATATTGGGCCAGTTCTATTGCACAGTGGGTTGCCAGCATAATGATTCTCATTGACGCGTTTAGATTAGATTCCCTAGAGTGTGGAAACAGGCCCTTTGGCCCACCAAGTCCACACCGACCCTCCAAAGAGTAAACCACCCAGACTCATTTCCATCTGACTAATGCACCTAATACTATGGGCAATTTATCATGGCCAATTCACCCTAACCTGCACATTTTTGGATTGTGGGAGGAAACCAGACCATCAGGGGGAAACCCATGAGAATCTGCAAACTCCACACAGACAGTTACCTAAGGCTAGAATTGATTGCGGGTCCCTGGTGCTGACCGTAGTGCTAATCGCTGAGCCACCGTGCCGCCCCAAAGGTTTCCTAGAGGATTATAGGGATAGGGAGTTCAAATCCAATTACAGCAGATAATTTGATTGGGATAACTAGTGGATAAACTGCGCAGGAACATTTGTGCTGTGTCTATTTATCTTCAAAGGAACAATGTCATCACAAGCCGTTAGCATTTTATTGCTTATTTCTTTCATTCAGGATCTTTCATGTCTGGCCAACCCCATCTGGTCTGGTCTCCACATGGCTCCAGATCCATAGCAACGTGGTGACTCTCAACCACCATCTGAGAAGACTTGAGTAACCAACTCCAGTCACAGACAGGATTCCTGAGAATGGCTCAAGGGATGAGGAACTTGAGTTACAAAGACAGATTGGAGACTGTTCTCCATCAAGAAGGGAAGGCTACGAAGAGATTTGATTATAATGTTCAAAATCTTGAGGGTCCTGGATAGAGTAAATAGGGAGAAACCTGACATCAAGGCAGCATTCGGCCCTCAGTAGTGAGAGAGGCAGGGTAGTTGTCATGGGGGACTTCAACTATCCAAATATTGGCTGGGATCACTACAGTACGAGTACTATAGATGGGTTGGTTTTTGTCCAGGAGGGCTTCCTGGCACAGTACGTTGACAGGCCTACAAGGGGCGAAGCCACTTTAGATTTAGTACTGGGTAACAAGCCTGGCCAGGTGTTAGATTTGGAAGTAGGTGAGCACTTTGGAGACAGCGATCACAATTCTGTCGGGTTTACTTTAGTGATGGAAAAGGATAGGTGTATACCACTGGGCAAGAGTTACAGCAGGGGGAAGGGAAATTAGGAAAGATTTAGGAAACGTAGAATGGGGAAGGAAACTGCAGGGGATGAGCACATTAAAAATGTGGAGCTTATTCAAGGAAATGCTCCTGTGTGTCCTAGATAAGTATGTACCTGTCAGGCAGGGAGGAAGATATAGAACGCGTGAGCCGTGGTTTACTAAGGAAGTGGAATCCCTGGTCAAGAAGAAGAAAGCTTATGCTAGGACAAAATGTGAAAACTCAGTTTGGGCGCTTGAGGGTTACAAGGAAGTCAGGAAAGACCTAAAAAGAGAGCTCAGAAGAGCCAGGAGGAGACATGAGAAGTTTTTGGCAGATAGGATCAGGGTTAACCCTAAGGCTTTCCATAAGCATGTCAGGAATAAAAGAATGACCAGAGTTAAATTAGGGCCAATCAAGGATAATAGTGGGAAGTTGTGTGTGGAGCCAGAGGAGATAGGGGAAGCACTAAATAAATATTTTT
>NC_057713.1:4786423-4793982 GCF_004010195.1 Chiloscyllium plagiosum
GAAAGGCTGAGGGCCTTGAGGCTGTTCTCGTTAGAGAGAAGAAGGTTGAGAGGTGACTTAATAGAGACATACAAGATAATCAGAGGGTTAGATAGGGTGGACAGGGAGGGCCTTTTTCCAAGTATGGGGACGGCAAACATGAGGGGACACAACTTTAAAGTGGGGGGAGATAGGTATAAGCCAAATGTCAGAGGTAGTTTCTTTACTCAGAGAGTAGTCGGGGCCTGGAACACACTGCCTGCAACAGTAGTAGACTTGCCAAGTTTAAAGGCATTTAAATGGTCATATGGAATGCTTTGCCTGCAACGGTAGTAGATTTGCCAAGTTTAAGTGCATTTAAGTCGTCATTGGACAGGCAAATGGATGTACATGGAATAGTGTAGGTGGGATGGGCTTCAGATTAGTATGACAGGGCGGCGCAACATGGAGGGCCGAAGGGCCTGTACTGCGCTGTAATGTTCTATGTTCTATATCTAGGTGCCCTAGAAAAAAAAATTGACAATGCTAGGAGGAAAATTCTCTGCTGGATAGAGTCATATGTGGCACATTGGAAGATGGTTGTTGGAGGTCAGTGACCTCAGCTCCAGGACGTGTCTGCAGGAGTTCCTCAGGAGGGTGTCATAGACCCAACCATCTTCAACTGCTTCACCCAGATAACTAGAAGTGGGGATGTTCACTGATGATTGCACCATGTTCAGTACCATTCATGACTCCTCAGATACTGAAGCAGTCCATGTTCATCTGCAACAAGACCTGGAAAATATCCAGGCTTAGACTGACATGTAGCAAGCAACATTCGCACAAATGCCAGACAATGACCATCTCCAATAAGAGAGAAGCTAACTATTGTCCTTTGACGTGGCATTGCCATCATTCAGTCCCCTAATATCAACATCTTGGAGCTCCCTTCGATCAGAAACTGAACTGGACGAGCTATATTAATACTGTGGCTAAAAGAGTAGGTCAATGGGTAGAAATACTGTGGCGAGTAACTCACCTCCTGACTCCCCAAAGCCTGTCCATCATCTCTAAGGCACAGGTCAGGAGTGTGATGGAATACTTCTCCCCTTGTCTGGATGGGTGCAGCTCCAGCAACACTTAAGATGCTTGACACGATCGAGGACAAAGTAGCCCCTGCCTGATTGGCACCACATTCAGAAACATACACTCCCTCGATCACCGACTCTCAGCAGCAGCAGTGTGCACCATCTACAAGATCCATTGCAGAAATTCACCAAAGACCCTTAGACAGCACCTTCCAAACCCACGACCACTTCCATTTAGAAAGATAAGGGCAGCAGAGACATGGGAATACCAGCCCCTGCAAGTTCCCCTCCAAGCTCCTCACCATCCTGACTTGGAAATATATCACGGTTCCTTCAGTGTTGTTGGGTCACAATCCAGGAATTCCCTTCCGAAGGGCATTTTGGGTCTACCTACAGCACAATATCACAGAGATGTACAGCTCAGAAACAGACAGTTTGATCCAACTTCTCCATGCTGACCAGATATCCTAACCTAATCTCGTCCCATTTGCCAGCACTTGACCCATATCCCTCTAAACCCTTCCTATTCATATACCCATCCAGATGCCTTTTAAATGTTGCAATTGTACCAGCCTCCACCACTTCCTCTGGCAGCTCATTCCATACACGTACCACCCTCTGTGCACAAAGGTTGCCCATTAGGTCCCTTTTAAATCTTTCCCCTCTCACCCTAAACCTATACCCTCTAGTTCTGGACTCCCCCTCCCAGGTAAATGACTTTGTCTATTTATCCTAACCATGCCCCTCATGATTTTATAAACCTCTATAAGGTCACCCCTCAGCCTCTGACGTTCCAGGGAAAACAGCCCTTTCCCTGTAGCTCCAATCCTCCAACCCTGGCAACAATATGTAAATCTGGACTGCAGCGGTTCAAGAAGGCAGCTCTCCCCACCTTTTCAAGGGCAAATAGGGATGGGCAATAAATGCTGGCCCAGTCAGTGATGCCTGTGCTCAACGAATGCATTTTTCAAAAGTACTGTTTCATAACAGGATGGAGAATAAGAGAGCACAGATTTAAGGTAATCAGTAAGTAGAAACAAAAATGATATGAGAAAAAGTTGTTTTCCCGCAGTGAGTGGCTAGTGCCTGGAATGCACTGCCTGAGAGTGTGGTGGGAGCAGCTTCAACCGAGACCTTGAAAAAGGGAGAAAGGTAGTTATTTGAAAAGGAAGAATGTGAAGGGTCATGAGGAGAAGGTGGGAGAATGGCACTGGGGGAGTTCCTCAGTTAGAGAGCCAGTATTGACATGGTGGGCTTGAAGGGCTGTGCTGTTATGGTTCTGTGATTCTGCAGTTGCCCAGAAGGTGGTGCTAAAGGACAGTCAGTCATGAGCAACAAGTGGTCACTGCATAATCAAGTGGTCTGTAGGGTCCTAAACTCCCCCTGCCCCGCCCTGTCTGCATTGTGATGTGTAATAGTGACTTCACAAAGCTGGGTGGGAGGGTGAGCCGTGAGAAGGAAGCAGAGATTTGGACAAATTCAGGGAGTGGGCAAATGCATGACAGGTACAGTATAATGTGGATAAGTGTGGGCTTATCACTTTGGTAGCAAAAACATAAGGGTAGATTATTGTCTGAATGGGAAATTATGACATGTAACAAGAGCTGGTGTCCTTGTAGACCAACTGCTGAAAGTAAGTAGATGCAGCAGGCAGTGAAGAAGGCAAATGGTAAGTTGGCCTTCATTGCGAGACCATTTAAGTTTAGCAGAAGGATTAGCTACCTGCAATTGTACAGAGCCGTGGTGAGGCCACACCTGGAGTATTGTGCGTTCTGGTCTCCTTATCTTAAGGATGTTCTGGCTATGGAGGGAGTGCAGTGAAGCTGTATCAGACATGGCAGATGTGGCATGGTTATCCACTGTCATAGCAAAAGCAGGAAGGCAGGTTATTCTCTGAATGGTGATTGTTTGGAAAATGGGAAAGTGCAACAAGCCCTGGGTCGTCTTGTACACCAGTCACAGAGATGTCCAGCAGACCCTTCGGTCTAACTCGTCCATGCCAAGCTGATATCCTAAATTAATCTAGTCCTATTATGAGCGGCATGGTGGCACAGTGGTTAGCACTGCTGCCTCACAGCGCCAGAGACCTGGGTTCAATTCCCGCCTCAGGTGACTGACTGCGTGGAGTATGCACATTCTCCCCGTGTCTGCGTGGGTTTCCTCTGGGTGCTCCGGTTTCCTCCCACAGTCCAAAAATGTGCCGGTTAGGTGAATTGGCCACGCTAAAATTGCCCATAGTGTTAGGTGCAGGGGTAAATGTAGGGGAATGGGTCTGGGTGGGGTTTGCTTCGGCGGGTTGGTGTGGACTTGTTGGGCCGAAGGGCCTGTTTCCACACTGTAAGTAATCTAATCTATTTGCCAGCACTTGGCCCATATCCCTCTAAACCCTTCCTATACATGTACCTGTCCAGATGCCTTCCAAATGTTGCAATTGTACCAGCCTCCATCATTTCCTCTGGCAGCTCATTCCATCCACGCTCTGTATGAAAAAGTTGCCCCTTACATCCCTTTTAAATCTTTCCCCTCTAAATTTAAACCTATGCCCCTAGTTCTGGAGCAGCACCCTACCTCCTTAGGGAACAGACCTTGTCTATTTACCCTTATCCATGCCCCTCATGATTTTATAAACCTCTAAAAAGTCACCCCTCAGCCTCCGATGCTCCAGGGAAAACAGTCCCAACCTGTTCAGCCTCTCCCTGTAGCTCAAATCACTGAAAGTAAGCATGCAGCGTATGGTATATTGCCCTTCGTGGTGACAGGAGTCAAGTACAGGAGCAGGGATGTCTTCCTGCAATTGTACAGGGCCTTGGTGTCGTCACAGTTTGGGTTTCCTTATCTGAGGAAGGATGTTCTGATGATGTAGAGAGTGCAGTGAAAGTTTACCAGACTGATCCCTGGGACGGTGGATTCGACGTAAGGAGAGGGACTGGATTGGTTAGGACGATATTCACTGGAGTTCTGAAGAACGAGGGAGATCTCATGGACAAATACAAAATCCTAACCAGATTAGACAGGGTAAACTCAGGAAAGATGTTCCCGGTGACCGGGGAGTCCAGGCCCAGGGGCGCATGGTCTAAGGATACGGGGTGGGCTATTTTGGACTGAGAAAAGGCGAAATGTCTTCACCCAGAGAGTGGGGAGCCTGTGGGATTCTCTGACACAGAGAGCGGTTGGGGCCAAAACATTGAATGTTTTCAAGAAGGCGTTAGGTATAGTTCTTAGGGATTAAAGGGTCTGGGGAGAAAGTGGGAACAGGGTACTGAGTTAAATGATCAGCCATGATCATATTGAATAGTGGAGCAGGCTTGAAGGGCCGAATGGCCTACTCCTGCTCCTGGTTTCTATGTGTCTAAATAGAGATGTTAAAGTATTCGATTCCCTACGGTGTGGAAACAGGCCCTTCGGCCCAACAAGTCCACACTGACCCTCTGAAGAGTAACCCACCCAGACCAAATTCTCTCTGACTAATGTACCTAACACTATGGACAATTTAGCATGGCCAATTCACCTGACCTGCACATCTTTGGACTGTGGGAGGAAACCGGAGCACCCGGAGGAAACCCACGCAGACACGGGGAGAATGTGCAAACTCCACACAGACAGTCGCCTGAGGCTGGAATCGAACCTGGGACCCTGATGCTGTGAGGCAGCAGTGCTAACCACTGAGCCACCGTGCCACCCCCAAGTATGTATCAATGAGTTAAAATTCAATAGAATTAAATAGCATTTTTAATGGTCGTAATTGTTCTTGCTGAACCAGACTGGATGCAGCGGAATACTGTCCTTGGAATGTGGAGAGGCAGTTGTTTCAGGCAAGGAGTCTACTTGGGTGGTGCAGGGCAGTAAACCAGTCATGGTCATCGTTTAGAAAATTAGATTAAAGTAAATGGACTGTATTATAGCAACTTGAAAGAACATTATACAAAGAACAGCAATGGCTGGCAGAAAATAACATTTTTTAGCTTCCTGTTTAAAAGCTCCAGAAACATTTTCACAGAAGGGAAACACTGAAAACATTTGTTTGAAATTATTTTCTTCACTATGTTAATGAAGGCACTATGCAGTTTGAAACAAGGGGATTAATGACTTTTTACAGTTTTGGACAAACATGAGAAAGCACTTCATTCCTACTGTTTAGATTTGTTTTCCCAAAAAAAGGAATTTGGGAGAATTTTAAAATTGAGGTGTTTGGAAAATACTTTTGTAACAGGGCCCAGCAGGGAATTCCAGACTGACCCCAGTGGTTAGGAGAATGTCAGGATGTGTATTTAAGTGCACGACTACAAAGCACTTGGAAAATCACAGTTTGATCAGACAGAGTCAACATGGTTTTATAAGAGGAAAGGTGTGATTGACAGATCTGTGTGTATTTCTAAAATTCCAAACTGCAGGATAGATAGGAGGAGGACCAGTGCACGCGATATACACTTGGGGTGGGAGTTAATGGCATAGTGGTACTGTCACTGGACTTCCTTTTCATCCATTTACAGGATGTGGGCATCTTTGCCTAGTCCAGCATTTATTGCCCAGAGGACAGTTAGAAGTCATTTGTAGGCCCGACCGGGTGGGGATGGCAGTTTCCTTCCTTTGTGAGCCAGATCGGTTTTTCTGACAATCAACATCATCAGACTTCAGATTTTTAACGAATTCCAATTCCACCATCTGCACTGGTAGGTTTCGAACCTGGGTCCACACCTCGGTCTCTAGATTAACAGTCCAGCAGTAATATCACTGGGCCAATGCCTCCCCTTTGTAATCCAGAGGTTCTGATTGTGGGTTCAAATCTAAATATGGTAATGAACAAAAGCTGGTAACAGTGAGTGTGAAAAAATCACATACTGTAAAAACCCATCTGGTTCACTAACGTCCTTTAGAGGAAGGAAACCGCCATCCTTACCCAGTCTGGCCTACATGTGACTCCAGACCCATGTGACTCCCACAGCAATGGGATTGACTCCTAACTGCCCTCTGGGCAATAAGTATTGGCCCAGCCAGTGATACCTACATTCAATACTTATGATTTGGAGATGTCGGTGTTGGACTGGGGTGGACAAAGTTAAAAATCACACAACACCAGGTTATAGTCCAACAGGTTTAATTGGAAGCACTAGCTTTCGAAGCGACGCTCCTTCACTATCACCTGGTGAAGGAGCGTCGCTCCGAAAGCTAGTGTGCTTCCAATTCAACCTGTTGTACTATAACCTGGTGTTGTGTGATTTTTAACTTCAATACTTCTGGAGGATTCCTATTTAATAATATTATGGACATTTTTCTTTTCACTAAACTTTCAATAAAAGGACATGCTTTTCACAAGGTCTTTCTTGTGTTAACTACTTGATTACTAGAGAGCCCAGTCAGATTTCAGTGTTGTTGATGGATATTGTTTGAAATAGCTTGTGAGTAACTGTTGTAGGAAAGGAGAATCCCAGCCCAGCTTTCTGCTCTCTAATACATATCCTTGTTCCAAATCCAGTGTGAAAGCTGGTTGTCCTCCTGAATGTTAAATGGCTCAGCTTCCCACTTACATAAGCAGGAGTACTCTTCCACAATGTTCATTTTTTAAATAAAGCACATTCAAGGGCATTGCTGGCTGCTTCAGCACCTATTGCCCATAGTGCCCACAGAGCAGGTAAGAATTGATTACTTGAAAGGGTTCAGAAAAGATTTACAAGGATGTTGCCAGGGTTGGAGGATTTGAGCTACAGGGAGAGGCTGAACAAGCTGGGGCTGTTTTCCCTGGAGCGTCGGAGGCTGAGGAGTTTATAAAATAATGAGGTTTATAAAGAAATGAGGGGCATGGATAGGGTAAATAGACAGTCTTTTCCCTGGAGTCGGGGAGTCCAGAACAGGGGGCATAGGTAAAAATAAAGACTGCAGATGCTGGAAACCAGAGTCCAGATTAGAGTGGTACTGGAAAAGCACAGCAGGTCAGGCAGCATCCGAGGAGCAGGAAAATCGACGTTTCAGGCAAAAGCCCTTCATCAGGAATATAGGAATCTGGGGGCATAGGTTTAGGGTCAGAGAGGAAAGATATAAAAGAGACCTAAGGGGCAACTTTTTCACACAGAGAGTGGTATGTGTATGGAGGCTGGTACAATTGTAACATTTAAGAGGCATTTGGATGGATATATGAATAGGAGAAAGTGAAGACTGCAGATGCTGGAGATCAGAGCTGAAAATGTGTTGCTGGAAAAGCGCAGCAGGTCAGGCAGCATCAAAGGAGCAGGAGAATCGACGTTTTGGGCATAAGCCCTTCTTCAGGAATGAGGAGGGTGTGCCAAGCAGGCTAAGATAAAAGGTAGGGAGGAGGGACTTAGGGGAGGGGCGTTGGGAATGTGATAGGTGGAAGGAGGTTAAGGTGAGGGTGCTAGGCTGGAGAGGGGATGGGGGCGGAGAGGTCAGGAAGAAGATTGCAGGTCAAGAGGGCGGGGTGCTGAGTCTGAGAGTTGGGACTGAGATAAGGTGGGGGGAGGGGAAATGAGAAAGCTGGAGAAATCTGCATTCATCTCTTGT
>NC_057713.1:4794118-4797109 GCF_004010195.1 Chiloscyllium plagiosum
GCGGTTGCAGGGGAAGGTGCCGGGAGTGGAGGTTGGGTTGGCGGGGGGTGTGGACCTGACGAGGGACTCACTGAGGGAGTGGTCTTTTCGGAACGCTGATAGGGGTGGGGAGGGAAATATATCCTTGGTGGTGGGGCCTGAATAGGAAGAGTTTGGAGGGATATGGGTCGGGTGCTGGCAGATGGGGACTAGATTGGGTTGGGATAACTGGTCAGCATGGACGGGTTGGACCGAAGGGTTATGACATCTCTGAGTTATGATATTGCTGTGGGTCTGGAGTCACCCATAGACCAGACCAGGTAAGGACAGCGGCTTCCTTCCCCAAACAGCGTTAGTGAAGCCAGTGGGTTTTTACAACAACTGATGATTAATTGATTCCAGGTATTTATTGAATTTAAATTCCACTGTCCCCTGTGGTGAGATTTGAATCTGGGTCCCCAAAGCACTATAGAGTCATACAGCAAGGAAACAGATCTGCTGGTCCAATTTGCCCATGCCAACCAAGTTTCCCAAACTAAATTAGTCCCACTGCTAGCATTTGGCTCAGATCCCTCTAAACCGTCATCAACCTTCCTGACAAAGAGCTTATACTCGAAGTGTCAATTCTCCTGCTCCTCAGACGCTGCCTGACCTGCTGTGCTTTTTCAGCACCACACTTTTTGACTCTGATCTCCAGCATCTGCAGTCCTCAGTTTCTCCCTTTCAACCTTTCCTATCCATATACCTGTCCAAATGTCTTTTAAATGTTGCATCTGTATCTGCCACTTCCACTGGCAATTCATTCCACATACGCAGCACCCTCTGTGTGAAAAAGTTGCCCCCCAGGTCCCTTTTACATCTTTCTCCTCTCACCTTAAAATTATTCCCTCTAGTTTTGAACTCCCCACCATCAGGAAAAGGCCTTTGCTAGTCACCTCATCTCTGTCCCTGATCTGTGCTTCTAGATTTATCGTCTAGCAATAATACCACTAGGTAATTGTTTCCTTCTAAACTATGTTGTAGTTTTACACATTTGCAGTTCACAATTCAATACAAACTCCAGTCTGCTCTATCACTTCCTGAGCAACTCCACTAACTGGGAAAACCAGCCTTTTGGTTCTGGTAATGTATCATTAGATGACCAAAATAAACAATTAACAATTAGCACACACTGCCACCGGGGTCAGCAAAAATAGGGGGAGGTTAAAGAGAGCGAGAGCACTAAATTTAAATGTTTAAATGGTGTTGGTGGGGGAAACTATGCACTCCAGCCCCTGCAGTATCCGCACGAAAACCAGCCTTTTTAAAAACCTTTTCTTTACATCCAAAAGTGCTCTAATACACAATTGAACAGTCTTATTTCTCATCACCAAATCATCCATTGTGTATTCTTTCATCTATTAACCACCATCAGAAAATAACCCATGTTCTCCACTTGTTTAGTTTGCCTGTTAAGGTCAATGTAGAAAACCAGCCCTTTAATATGCATTCAATGAGCATCAGCCATTCCTTATTATCTCTGAAGCATGTCTTAATTCATTTTTAAAGAGTTTCCAACATCGTCAGTGAAGTGTATCTGGTAGAATCTGAGGGTACCAATTTGGCAAAGTTCCCAGAACTTGTGCTTGGTGACACCCATGTACACATACCAGGGCACCAGGCCAACAGCTAGTGGAACATCCCACACCTTATCCTCGTATTGCTTTCTAGTACTTATCATTGTTGGCCACAAGGGTTTTCCTTGCTAAAGTGAATCCTTGCAGAAAGAGAGATCCTTCCCCTTACCCCCTTCCATTTGTGTGTGTGTGTGTGTGTGTATATACACACGCACCTGTGCGATTGTATGTGTGTGTGAAATCGTGTGTGGGATTTGTATGCATGTGTATGAGTATGTGTGCACCTGTGAATGTGCATGTGAGAGTGGAATATGTGTGTGTATGTGTGCGTGTGAATGTGAGTACAATGTGTGCTTCAATGTTTAAATAGCTTTAAATTAAGGGGGGGTAGATATAGGACTGAAGTTAGGGGTAGGTTCTTCACTCAGCGAGTCGTAAGTTCATGGAATGCCCTGCCAGTAGCAGTGGTGGACTCTCCCTCTTTATGGGCATTTAAGCGGGCATTGGATAGGTATATGGAGGATAGTGGGTTAGTATAGGTTAGGTGGGCTTGGATCGGCGCAACATCGAGGGCCAAAGGGCCTGTACTGCGCTGTATTCTTCTATGTTCTATGTTCTAATGTGAATGTGTGTGTTTGTGAATGGTGTGTTTAGAAGGTTAGAATTTGTACTTTCATATTTCAAACTTCAGGTTGATTAACTGTACATTGTTATCAAACAAACTTTGTTTTCTCAATAAATCAATAATTTGTTTCTTAAAGAAACCTGTTTAATGGATTTTTATTTTAAACCTAATATTGATAGCCTATCTAATTGGTCATATCAGTAAACATTCATATTTATGTTGTGGAAAGTGGAGTAGTGGGGCTAAAGATAGATACAGTACACTCCTCCAGCCTCCATTGTAACGGGTTAAAAATCCATTTCCAGAATCACTCACCTAGCTGCACACTATTGGTTGTTAAAAGGTTAGGCATATAGGATTGAGAGTAATTTATTAGCATGCACTGAAGATTAATTTTAAGACAGGATAGAAAAAAGGTCACATCAAACTGGAATACCATGAGAGACTGGAGCAGAAATAGTTATTTTCTAATCAACTTGTTATTACGCACCTCCAGAAAGTAGGCCATTCAATAGATCATGTTGAATAGCAGAGTAGACAAGATGATGGCCAGTCTGATAGTCCTCAGTGTTCCTGATGAAGGGCTTAGAGTCATAGAGATGTACAGCATGGAAACAGACCCTTCGGTCCAACCCGTCCATGCTGACCAGATATCCCAACCCAATCTAGTCCCACCTGCCAGCACCCAGCCCATATCCCTCCAAACCCTTCTTATTCATATACCCATCGAAATGCCTCTTAAATGTTGTAATTGTACCAGCCTCCACCACT
>NC_057713.1:4797976-4839644 GCF_004010195.1 Chiloscyllium plagiosum
TCCAAATACATGTACATCCTGTCCTTCAGGATTCCCTCCAACAACTTGCCCACCACAGAGTTCAGGCTCACTGGTCTATAGTTCCCTGGCTTGTCTTTACCGCCCTTCTTAAACAGTGGCACCATGTTTGCCAACCTCCAGTCTTCTGGCACCTCACCTGTGACTATCGATGATACAAATATCACAGCACGAGGCCCAGCAATCACTTCTCTAGCTTCCCACAGTGTTCTCGGGTACACCAGATCAGGTCCTGGGGATTTTTCAACCTTTATCCATTTCAAGACATCCAGCACTTCCTCTTCTGTAATCTGGACATTTTTCAAGATGTCACTATCTATTTTCCTACTGTCTATATCTTCCATATCCTTTTCCACAATAAATACTGATGCAAAATATTCATTTAGTATCTCCCCCATTTTCTGTGGCTCCACACAAAGGATGCCAAAGGCTTATGCTTGAAACATCGATAATCTTGCTCCTCGGATGTTGCCTGACCTGCTGTGCTTTTCCAGCACCACTCTCTCGGCTCTGATAATCCTCAGTGCCACCTTCCTGCCTTTTCGTGTCGTGGGCTGTAATTAGTCAGGCATGACTGGGATCAGTGCTGGGGACTGATATTAAAAACTAATTGGGGGATTAGTGTGCAATATACAGATGCTGTAAAAGGAATACTGACAGGTTTTGTCCATGCTATACAGAGGGGCTCGAGTGTTCTTTCACATGAATGTTAACATGTAACGACAGAAGGAAAGTAAATGATAAATGGTATGTTAGCCTTTATCACAGGAGTTGGACCTTAAGAGCAAAGAAGCCTTGCTACTATTAATCCCAAGACCCACGTAATGTTTTGGGAATCTGGAATCCTGCCACAGCAGATGGTAGAATTCAATAAAAATCTGAAATTAAGAGTCTAATGGTTTCCATTGTCAGTTGTTGTAAAAACCCATTGGGTTCTCAAATGTTCTTTAGGGAAGGAAATCTGTCATACTTACCTGGTCTGGCCTACGTGTGACTCCACACACTCAGCAACGTGACTAATTCTTAACTGCCCTCTGGGTAATTAAGGATGGGTGATAAATACTGGCCTGACCAGTGCTACATCCTCTGAATGAATGACACAAGATTACCTAGTATTTTGGTGAGCCTACGCCCAAGATCGTGTAAGTTGTTTTTTGTCTCTATAGCTAAGGAAGGTTCCACAATTCTGGACCAAATGGACAAAGAGAGAAATCCAGGGGACTTACTAAAGAGAATTAAGCAACAAAACAGCACCAAACTTGACTTCAACGTTAGAGCAGTGATGCAATCTACAAAGCATATACAACATATTTCTAATGCTCAGAATTAACACGTGGTAAGCATGGATAATAGATTGTGCTTGAGCACCTTACAGTGTACCACAAATAGAAAATACTTATAAAGACTGCACACCCTTGTGGAGGGAATCCTTAGATCTATCCCACTGGCAGAATGGACTGTTATGTCCAGAGAATGGGGTGGGCAGATTTTAACATGCTGCAGTGGACTCCGATTCTGTGTGCACACAAGCAGAATGAGCGGGCAACTTTGTAGAAACCTATAAAATTCTAACAGGACGAGACAGGGTGAGTGCAAGGAGGATGTCCCTGATGACCGGGGAGTTCAGAACCAGGGGTCACAGTCTATAAGGCTAGAGCTAGGCCATTTAGGACTGATGTATGATTCCGAGTGATTAGTCTGATGGAATACTCCCCATTTATCTGGGTGGGTGTGGCTCCAAGAAACTCGACACCATCCTGGACAAAGCAGCCGCTTGATTGGCACCACATCCACAAACATCAACTCCCTCCACCACTGACGCTCAGTACACACTTGCTGCTACTATCTACAAGATGAATGCAGAAATTCTCCAAAGAACTTTAGACAGCACCTTCCAAACTGACGACCACTTCCATCCAGAAGGACAAGGGCAACAGATACTTAGGAACACCACCCCAGCAAGTTCCCCTCCAAGCCACTCACCATTCTGACTTGGAAATATATCGCTGTTCCTTCAGTGTCGCTGGGTCAAAATTCTGGAATTCCCTCCCTAAGGGCATTGTGGGTCTACCTGCAGTGGTTCAAGAAGGTAGCTCACCACCACCTTCTCAAGGGGCAACTAGGGACGGGTTATAGATGTGGGCCTGGCCAGTGACACCCATATCCCATGAATGAATAAGAGGAAAGGGTCCAAGGACTAGATGGATTATGTTAACGTCTCAAATGGAAAACATCTAATTCCTGATATTTGTTTCCCCACAGGTCATACTTTAATGCCTGATGTTTGACCAATTAAAAACTCAGCAGCTGGAGCAGCATGCTGAGGTTCTAAAGGAGGAGATGGTCAGAAGGAATGGCCAGTGCCAACAGATGCAGAGACTCGATGGTCAAGGGCTGCAGTTGAGAAGGAATCGGCTGTTTTTGAAGATGGGGACCAATGTGTCCAGAGCCATTGGGCTGTGACCCGAGAGAGAGAGAGAGCGTACTGAAGGCATTGTAGATTCCTACTGATGAGTAAAACGCGAAGTGTCCTCCCATGATTCAGGAAGCAGTCACCAAATCCGCCACCTCTCGGATCTGCAGCCATTTGGCATGAGGCATCACTATGTTTGTAGCAATGAAGATCATAATGGCTTTGAACTTGTTAGTCAAGGGAGGCAATGGCCTAGTGGTCTAATGGCTGGGCTATTAATCCAGAGACACAGCTAATGTTTTTGGGACCTGGATTCAAAACTTGCCATGGCAGGTGATGGAATTTGAATTCAATAAAATTCTGAAATGGTGACCATGAAATGTTGTCGATTGTTGGAAAATAAATCTGGTTCATTTTAGGGATAGAAATCTGCCCACTTTACCTGGTCCGACCAACATGTGACTCCAGACCCACAGCAATATAGTTGACTCTTAACTGCCCTCTGGGCAATTAGGGATGAGCAATAAATGCTGGCCTGGCCAGCGATGCCCACATCCTGTGAATGAATTTTTTAACAACTGTGAGCAGTAGTTCCACTGTCAATCCTTGTGTGATCACCATCTACACCATCACTTCTCTGATGACCTACCCTTTAACTTCACTCTGTGTACCTGAGTTATAGGCAGCTCGTTGTCCCAGTCTGTTTCTTATACTCTGCCCACACACACCGACCTTAGTTACTGCAGTGCGTCTTGTAGATAGTACACACACTGTGTCGGTGGTGGAGGGAATGAGTGTAGGTGGTGCATGTGGTGCCAATCTAGTCAGTGTCAAGGTTAGAGTGGTGCTGGAAAATCACAGGAGGTCAGGCAGCATCCGAGGAGCAGGAAAATCGACATCCTGGCATGAAGGGCTTTTGCCAGAAACGTCAATTTTCCTGCTCCTCGGATGCTGCCTGACTTGCTGTGCTTTGCCAGCACCACTCTGATCTTGACACTGATCTCCAGCATCTGCAGTCCTCACTTTCGCCCAATCTAGTCAGTACCTGCTTTTTCCTGGATGGTGCCAGGCTTCTTGCGTGTTGTTGGACTTGTACTCATCCAGGCAAGTGGGGAGTATTCCATTACCTTGTTTGATGACAGGGAGTCTTCATTGTAAACTGACATGGACCTTCTATTGAAATGGACACTTACTGTGTTTTTGCATAGAATTACAGCACACAAAACAAGCCTGAACGCTCATCACCAGTGTTAAACTTCGTGCATTCTCCCTAATGCATCTCAGCTCGCTACTGTTTCCTCCTGTCCTCCCACAAGTGTTTATCTTTCTTCCCATTTAAACACGTATGTAATTTTTGTCTTGATTATGCCATGTGGTAAGTTTTGTTACAATTTTCTTTTAAAATTCTTTCATTGGATGTGGGTGTTTCTTGCTGATCTCTAATTGCACTTGGACTGAGCGTCTTGCTCAGCTACTTATAGGGCAACTAGATTGCTGTGTGTCTGGAGTCACACGCTGGCCAGACCAGGTAAGGACAGCAGATTTTCTTCTCTGAAGGACATTAGTGAGACAGATGGGTTTGTACAACAATTGCTGAAACCATCTTTTCAATTCCAGATCTATTAATTGAATTTAAGTTCCAGCAGTGGCTGAGATTTGAACCCCTGTCTCTAGCCCATTAGCCTGGGCCTCTGGATATATAGTCCAGTGACATTGTCATCAGTTTCCCAGATAGTGCCGGTTCTCACCTGCACACACCTCCTGCAGATGTTCATTCTGGGATCCTGGAGACGACTGTAGCTTTGACAATTTAAAATTCTTAAAGTTCTTTCACTGGTGGGTCAGCATTGTTGCTCACCCCTTAACGGTTTGGAGAAGGTAGTTGGTGTTGGATTATAGGATCATGAAATATGGAGCAGGAATAGGCCATTTGGTCCTTCAAACCTATTCTGCCATTCCATATGATCATGGCTGATCATCCAACTCAGCCCCTTGTTCCTGCTTTCTCTCCCAGAGTCTTTGATCCCTTCAGCCCTCAGAACCGTATCTAACCCCTTCTTGAAAATATTCAAGGTTTTAGCCTTAACTGCTTTCTTTGGCAGAGAATTCCCTGAAGAGGCTTAAGAGAGGCTCCCCACACTCTGGGTGAAGACATTTCTCCTCATCTCAGTCCTCAATAACCGACCACTTATCCTCAGACTGTTCCAGACTTCAGTTCATCAGGAATGTTCTTCCTACGTTCACCCCACATTGTCCTTGTTCGGATTTTAAAGGTTTCTATGATACTCAACCACCTACACAACCCCCCCCCCCGCCCCCTCCCATTCTTCTAAACTCTGATGAAAATAATCCTAACCAATTCAGTCTCTCTTCATACAAGTCCATGATGACCTTCAATAATCTCGACCATGTTGGCAGTTGATGAGATAGTTGTGCTCTAGATGGCTTGGTGGGTTTGTGTTGAGGTGTGTCAATGATGTGCTAACATACTGAGGGACAATGAAGATCACAACAGGTTAGGCAACATTCGTGCAGAAAAAGCAAGCTAATGTTCTGAGTCTAGACACTGTGTGTTTATATAGCTAGTCCAGACTCAAAATTTTAGCTTGCTCTCTCTCCATGGATGCTAACTGAGCAGACATGGTCTCCAGCATTTGTTGTTTTCAGTACAGATTCCAGCATCTGCAGTAATTAGCTCCTACTGAGAGACAATGATATGTACCACTTCCCATCAGGCTGTGACTAATTTATCCTCACTGATCTGTGGGAGACCAGAAAGTACAAAATAAAAAGGAAGACTTATCTTGATAATGCACCATACATGATCTCAGGATGTTGTACAGCCAATTAAGTACTTTCTGATTAAAGCAAACTACTGCGGGTGCTGGAAATCTGAAACAAACACAGAATGCTGGAGACACTTAGCAAGTCTGGCAGCATCTGTGGGGAGAGAGGGAGACAGAGTTAATGTTCTGAATCCAGTGTGAATCTTCTCGTGAACTATTCTGTAGAAAATTCTGACTGAACTTAATACTTTCTGAAGTGCAGCTACCATTACAGTTTAGGAAGGCTGCTAACTCAGTCACATGTGGCAAGACTAGCTATCTAAGCACCCTGGCTGTGAGAGCAGGTCAGAGGCCAGAAATACTGTGGTGAGTAACTCACCTCCTGACTCCCCAAAGCCTGTCCACCATCTGTAAGGCACAAGTCGGGAGTGTGATGGAATACTCCCCACTTGCCTGGCTGGGTGCAGCTCCAACAACACTCAAGAAGCTCGACACCATCCAGGTCAAAGCAGCCCGCTTTATTGTCACCACATCGACAAACATCCACTCGCTTCACAACCGACGCTCAGTAGCAGCAGTGTGTACCATCCACACGATGCACTGCAGAAATTCCTCAGTCAACACCTTTGTGCGGATCAAGAACAGAATTTGCTGATGAAACTCAGCAGATCTGGCAGTATCTGTGGGGAGGAAGTTGTCATTTCGGGCCGGAGCCCTTCATCAGTCCTGAAACGTCAATCTTCCTGCTCTTCGGATGCTGCCTGACCAGCTGTGCTTTTCCAGCGACACACTGTCAACTCTGATCTCCAGCATCTGCAGACCTTACTGTCACCTCTGTGGAGAGGAAGTAGAGTTAAAGTTTCAAATGGTAATTTAATTCAGGATTAACAGGCTGCTAGGTGATCTTGTACTGATACCAAGCTGCAGAGAGAGCTTGTTGACTAGTTTTTCTGAAGAGGCTGTAGCTGGGGGTCTGAGTATGATGTCTGTGAAGATGAATGCTCAGGGAGGCTGATTGAGTTGGTCATTGCTCCCACACCAATGAAAGCCATAGTAAGGATCTTCAGGCCAGGCCAAGGGCCTAACCATTGATGAATAAACTAAGGACAGGCTCAAGTATAGCGCTAGCCAGTACTCTTCCTGCAGTCAGTCAGACTGACAGTGTCTGTAACAGATGTGGTTTGTTACATTGTCCAGCTTTTCCTGGTATCTGTAAATTATGCTGCACCAAGGAACACTGGCCGTGCATGGACTGGAAAGTGTTAAGGAGTCATACAAAGCACTGAAGATCAGTGTCAACTGGAAGTTGACCAAGCTTTTCATATTGTTAACCTCATGCAGCACGTTAATGGCATAAGGTAATCTGAAGTTACTTCCCCTCTTGTTATTTTCCCCTTTCTGCTGCGCAGACGTTGACAATCCGTGTGCAGTGGTCAGTGACCCCCCCCGGAACTGGAACTCAGTGCTGTGAGTGGCCAACACGCTAAGCACCGTGCACGGACCATCAGAGACTGTTCGGCTGCTCCAATTGGAGGGAACTTTGATCAGAAACTTTTACTGTGTCCTGAAAAGGCAGAACACACGGAAAGCTTAAATCAACACAGGAGATGGTGCCAATGTATTCTCAATACATCGGGGTCAGTTAGCTCATTTGTCGGATGGCTGGTTTGTGAAGCAGGTTCAATCCCTGCATGAAGGTCCGACCTTCTCAAATTCACCCTTCACCTTAGGGGTAGTGACCCTCAGGTTAAGCCACCACCAGTTGTCTCTCTCTCTCTCTAATGAGAGAGCAGATTCATGGTCCTCTGTAACTATAGTGAATTACTGTATACCCTGGGGATAGCCCAGTAGGAGACTGTCTCACAACATATAACAGTGTCAATGCGTGGAATTAGTGATCTATCACATTGCAGATTCAAAACGTATAAAAATCTTCCACCTGACAGGTATCAGTGCTCCGGGAATGACCAGTTTATACTGATTTTCAAATTCAAACCAGACCACATGCAGCACAATTGCATGTCAAAATTCCAAATGCCTGATTTGATATAATCAGAAATTAAAGGGCAATGCCATATTGCATCTTCAGGAGGTCGCAGCTCTCCAAGAGTGTGCATTGTGGGTCATTTAGGACATACTTCAAATGGATTGGAATGAAATGGAGCAAAATAATAATTGACAGAAGGTCAACCAGGTGCTACAGAAGGTGCGATTGACGTAGCACAACCTGCAAGTTCCCCTCCAAACCCCTCACCATCCTGACTTGGAAATATATCGCTGTTCCTTCAGTGTCGCTGGGTCAGAATCCTGGAATTCCCTCCCTGTTGGCATTGTGGGTCTACAATGGACTGCAGCGGTTCAAGAAGGCAGCTCACCCTTACCTTCTCAAGGGGCAACTAGGGTCAGGCAATGAATACTGGGCCCAGACAGTGGCACCTATATCCCACAAGTGAATAAAACAAAACAAAAGGCAGGAGTAGGCCTTCTAACCCCTCAAGCCTGCTCTGCCATTCACTAAGATCATGGCTGACGTGTTTGTATTTCAAATTCCCTATTCCCATCGACACCTCCGAGGAGAAAGTGAGGAGTACAGATGCTGGAGATCAGAGTCGAAAAGTGTGGTGCTGGAAAAATAAGGGCCGGTCAGGCAGCATCCGAGAAGCAGGAGAATCAACATTTCAGGAATAAGCCATTCATCAGGAATGTGGGGGGCAGGGAAGGGGGTGTGAGATAGGTCCTAGGTGAAATAAATAGGAGGGTGAGGATGGGTGTGGTATTGGGGGTGAGGTATTTGGAAAGGGGTGATAGGTAGATGCAGATGGGGGTGATGGTGAAGGGTAGGTCTTGCCTTACAAGTCTTATTGAATTCTTTGAGGAGGTGACTAAGCATGTGGATGAGGGTAGAGCAGTGGATGTAGTATACATGGATCTTAGTAAGAGTGTATAGTGCAACAGGGTCACCTGTACTGTGACATGAACACAAGTTCCTGGTTGAAGCTGCCCCAGAGGTATCCAACCTGGCTAGCAGACTCTGCTCGCCCGTTTGCGTTGTTGCCTGTCCCAAAATCCACCTTGGAGGATGGTCACCCAAAGGTCTGAGGCCAAATGTCCCGGACTGCTGAAGTGTTCCCCGACTGGGAGGGAACAGTTTGTCTGGTGATCGTTGTGCAGTGTCCATTCATCCGCTGTTGTAGCATCTGTTTGGTCTCGCCTCAGGTCATCCTTGCCTGCTGTGTAAGAGATAGACAACGTTGGCCAAGTCACATGAGTACCTGCCGCGTGTCCCCACGTATAATTATGGTATCTGTTCGATATTCTGACACGTCTTGCAGCAGCTGCCGTGACGGGTTGTACAGTGTTGTGGTCGATGTTGTCCTGAAGGCTGGGCAGCTTGCTGCGAACAATGATCTGTTTGATGTTTGGTGATTGTTTAAAGGCGAGAAGTGGAGACGTAGGAAAGGTCTTGGCAAGGTGCTCACCCTCATCAATAATGTGTTACAGGCCACGAAGAGCATGGAGCAGTCTTTCAGCTCCCAGGAAGTACTGGACAATGAACGGTACCCTATCAGTTGCAGCCTGTGTCTGTCTCCTAAGGAGGTCATTACGGTTTCTCGCTATGGCATGTTGGAACTGGCGGTTGATGAATTAAGCATCACACCCTGTTCTTATGAGGGCATGCTTGAGCACTTTCAGCTGTCCGTCATGTTCCTCCTCATCCGAACAGATCCTGTGTATATTTAGGGCATATCCCCATAGAGAATAATAACTCTTAAAAAGGGATGTGAATTCCCCAGTGACCAAGGGAAGAGTTTGCACAACCAAATTTTGGGTTTTAAGAATTCTGCTTTAATAAACATATTAAAAACAACTAATACAGTCAACTAATATACCAAACTATACAAAAGGTTATTCTCCATTCATTGATCAATACAACTAAAAATACTCGATAATTAGAGTGTTACAAGGGGACATAAATTTAAGGTGAAGGGTGTAAGGTATAGGGGGGATGTCAGGGGTCGGTTCTTTACCCAGAGAGTGGTGGGGGCATGGAATGCGCTGCCTGTGGGAGTGGCAGAGTCAGAATCATTGGTGACCTTTAAGCGGCAATTGGATAGGTACATGGATGGGTGCATAAGCTAGGACAGATGTTTGGCACAACATCGTGGGCCGAAGGGCCTGTTCTGTGCTGTATTGTTCTATGTTCTATGTTCTATAGTGGAGTTGAGGAGGATGGACAGGTAGGACAGGTCAAGAGGGCGGTGCCACATTGGAAGGTTGCATTTGGGATGAGGTGGGGGGGAGGGGGAGATTTGTAAACTGGTGAAGTTGACATTGATACCATGTGGTTGGAGGGTCCCAAGGCAGAAGATGAGGCAACTTGCGGAATGTTTCTGGGAACATCTCTGGGGCACCAAACAGCCCCACTGCCCCGTGGCTGAGCGCTTTAACTCCCCCTCCCACTCCGCCAAGGAGAGGCAATTCCTGGGCCGTCTCCACTGCCAAATCCTAGCCACCCAATGGCTGGAGGAAGAATGCCTTATCTCCTGCCTTGCCAATTGTCAATGATATGCCTTTGAAATGAGACATCAGCCTGGTGGAAAGATGGTTATGTCTGACACACTGAGTGGGATTACCCAACCCACACCAGGACCAAGATCATTCTCCTGATGCTCTACATTATGAAGTCGAAGGCCCTTTCAATATTGATGTGTTCCACTTTGGCCAGAGCCCGTGTGAGCAGTTGCAATTGGCTTCTGCTGAAGATGTGCACCATGGGACCATGATGCAGGAATGACCTGACACAGTGTTAAAGAAGTACTTGAGAAGATTTGTTCACGTTGACCACAGAGACATGAACTCAGTTCATCACAGTAAGTCAATGTCAAGGGCAAACATATCCTGATATCAAAAATGTTCCACCAGGATATCAAGGCCATGTGACACCAGAGCACATGGACATTGAACACGCAGGAGAGTGAGCTCGTGAGTCTGTGTACTGACCAGGGATAAATTAGGAAGTTAAATGACTCATGAATACATATGAGATGGTGTGACACACATCAACCCCAACAGCCGAGGGACCTTTGATGTTCTGTTCATTCCTCAGGCAGTGCACAGGGAAACCTACATCCTCGTGATGGATAATTTCTCCAATGAGGTCAGGAGCTGAATGTTTGATCCTGAATGATATGTTTATCCTGGAAGTTTTCAAAAGCAGGTGAAGATGTTATTTCTCACTGTGACTGTGCACAAACACCACGAGTGATGCCCATCACCAACTGATTGAATCCCCTTTATTGGCACGTGTATCTTAACAGTGAAAAGTGTGTACTGTCACTCATGCATAAACGCCATTCCAGAATAAACATAGACATCTTAAAGAGAATCCACTGCTACAGCATACCGCTGCCAGAGTTCCAGCTCCGCCCCATGCCGTAGAGAGTGTCTATTCTGGGCTGCTGTCAAGATGCTCTGCCTAGCTCATAAATGTGTAGTGTGGTATATTAATTTCAGTGCTTGTCCGATGCCAAGTGTGCAGGCTGTATGTCTTAAAAATTAAGGGGTTGTATCAAATGGCATATCCCTTTGGTAGTTCACAAAGGCAGGACCCTGGTTGTGCCCAAACAACTCGAGATTGTAAAATGCAGTATATAGATAAATCCAAGATGGCGACACAGTAGGATGCTTCACCTGGAGCTCATCCATGGTTCTTTATCTTTCTTTCCCTTGAGTCTTTTTTCCCTCTTCTTTTTTCTGGGCGACATCTGAACTTCTAGCCTCAGCACGGACCGGGACTCTGGTCTCAGTGCAGACCCAGAGAGGCATTCTTTTGGCTTGGCACGGCGGTCTCCCAGCCCAGCATGGTGACTCTCAGCCTGGCATGATGGTCTTGCAGCCCAGTGTAGCCTCAGCATGGACGTCTGGCCTCAAGATGATTCCAGAGCGGTCTCCCAGCCTCCAGGTGAAGCCTGGCATGCACTAGAGGCCAGGTGCCAGTGTTGACTGGGTTGAAACTTTTTATTTTACTATTCCTAATTCATTCCTACGATCTGTAATACTGGACTGTTTATTCATTTATTTTTCTAATTTTTTTTATCCTAAGAACTTGTACTGAAGAATCTATACCTAGGTACCCTTGTACCTAAGATAGTGCCATAAGTGGCAACTTGTAAACTTTTCACTGTCCTCATTGAGTACAAGCTCATTCAATTCAATTCAATGACAATGTTCAACATTAGATGTAATTTAATGATCAGGCAACATTTGCTGAGTAAACGTGAGTGTGCAAAGAATTACACTGAGAACCAATTCAGGATTGTCAGTTAGGCTTGCAATATGGTGCACGAGCAATACAGGGGAAGCTACACTTATTAATATACAGGGCTGTGGCTTTTCCAGACAGAATGAACAGGCATGTGCACTACGTCTATTTCAATTCCTCAAGATTAGTGACAGTCAGTCAGTGGTTCATTTTTCATGGCAATGCCTTGATCAATCACAGTCAAACTGTCTTGTTTAAAACAATACTTGGCAGTTAACTGTCAATCACCAAGTTAACTGGTGCATTCCCCATAGCAGTGCCTCTGCCCATCAGAGTTCACCCACCAATCAGCATTCTCCTCTCATTCATCCTGTTTTCCCTTTGTGTTGTTAGTTCTTGCAAATTGACCTGATGAGTTCAAGATGAAAACCTCTGACAAAATCTGTCTATCACTGTCCAGCACTGTTATCACATCGATAGCTCAGCAATGTCGTTAAAAAGAGACTCTGTAGAATGTAGATGACCAATCATGATCAACTTGAATGGTGAAGCAACCTCGATGGAACAAATCGCCTACTTCCAATGTTTCTATATTTGTGGGAGCTTGCTGTATATAAATTGGCTTCTGTGGTTTGCCAAGTTGCATTAGTGAGTACACTTCAGAAGTGGCTATAAAGCACTTTGAGATAGTGAAAGTTTCTGTAGTCTTTTCTTACATTACTCTCACCCAGAGTCACGCTGATTGAACATCTGCTTTAAGTTCCTGGGAGTCTTACGATGTAAAGGTACAAAATCCAATTACTAAAGCCAAGACAGACCTTAAAGGCAGATAGAGACAGGCCTTGGTGGTCTTTAATCTTTGAAGAAAGTCACATATTGAAGCTTAAAGAAAACATTTTTCTTTCTAACCTCATTATTGTAACTCACCCTGAACCAAAACACCACAGAATCCATCAGAGGAGGCAGGGTAAAGTGTAGATATTTGTAAGTGTGCTCCCCGAGGCAGGTTCAGGGAGTCTACAGCATACAATCTAACTGTGTAGGCTCCAATCAGCTTCCTCCCAGTTATTGTCTAGGAAACTCTCCAAAACTCTAGTTAGACCAACTGTGAGTAGATCTGGGCACCACATCTTTGGAAGGATGTTTTGGCCCTGGAGGGAGTACAATGCAGATTTATGAGGAATGATACCCAGACTTCAGAGCATATGAGGAAAGATTACAGAGATTGATACATAACAGTCAGCTGCACTGATGCTACCCTTTTCTGCATCAGAAGAAGTCAGATTCAACCTAATAACCCATAAACCCATTGGTTAACTTCTTATTTATGTATTGATCTCAGATGATGGTGCTACTGGATAAGTCAGATCCCAGAATGAAATTTGACCTGATAAGTCATGTTCTTAAAAATTTATTTTAATTAATGTGTGATCATTCATTGAATCACAGTCAGAAGGGACTGCAGAGTTTCTTAAACATCAAAATAAAAGTTTATGACACAAAGATTGAAGACTAAACAAAACTTTTTTAGCTACTAATCACCCTTATCAGTTTTTCTAAAATAATCCCTTCCAACTTAGAAATCACACAAACTAAAATCTTCTGCTGAGAGTAATGGTGCTTTTCTTGAACTATTCTACAGTCCATTTCTATGACTTTGCTTCTGACTCCCAACCATGTCTCTTCCTAATTAACCAAAACTTTCAATCTTTGAGTTTCCCAAGCTAAAATCAATCCTTACTTACCTTAACAAAAATAGAATCAATCTCAATGTTTACCTCAACAGTTGTAGACCACCAGAGTAAAAACCATCCTCCATTAACACTCTCGAGGTGTCCCTTCTCTGTTTGGATCCTGGGCTAGTTCAGTGTTCCACAAGAACTTTCCGTGCTAGTAATTCTTTAAGCCCAACAGAGAAGTAACAAATGCCACTATTTTAAAATCCAAAAATGTTACTAAGATATAAATCAGACACCTTTCACCATGACAAATTTCAGAATTGGGCATTTCCACCATCAGATGGAAATGATTGAGAACATTTGGAAAGGTATTGAAGTGGAAGGGAATATGTGACAACAGATTAGGATCCCTATCCACTTGTGTACTGCCTAAGGTCATGAATAGTGTGAACTCTTATGTTTCTGACATTACCTTTAATTGTCTGAGCTGCGGAAAGATGTTTAATCACTACTTAGCGTCAACTTAGACTTCAGTTAAATAAAGGAATTGAACCCATGTCCTTACATACCATGAAATCAAAGTTTTCTTTTATAATTGATAATTTCATTTAAAAAAAAACGAACAAAGTGAAATGCACGTTATTGAAAAAAGTCTGAGGACAAACATGGAGGTTGTGTTAAGGATTAGTCAGTTAATTATGTACTTCTCATTTCACATATTGTGTTTTTGTACACAATGTCCATGTGTTTCACATTTGTTTCTATAGACTCACTGGCATTGTGTCTATAAATTAATAGGGCTGAGTTGCAGGTTGCCTGTCAGTCCTATATCGTTAAAGGGTGCTGATCTTTATGCAAATTGCTTGATATGTCTTGTTCGATTTGCTTGTAAATATGCGACAGGATTACATAAATCATGTTCAAAAGTGTCATTACATGATTTTTAGAAATTCTCACCATTGACGAGGATGATGTATGACTCTCTCCAAAGGATTTGTCGTACACCTTTTTTCATAAACTTGTTTTATTTTCAAAAATATTTATTACAGAGCAGAATGTGTTCTTCATCGCTGTGCAATTATTTTTCATTAGCTGAATAAAATTCTAAAATATTACTGAATTCATTTTGAAATATCCTTTTGATAATGCTGATAAAAAAATTAATTAGACAGCATGGAAATTTTCAGAATTTCTTGACCTTGAAACATTAGCTTTGATGTGTTACAACATGGGGTAAACTCCCCCTGCTTAATTTAAAACAGCAACACAGGAAGTATTTATCGCATGCAGTAATCTGTGAAAATTCAAGAGGCCAAGAACTCTAAAAGTAAAAATTAGCAACTTTATTTCTTAAAGCATAACAGAGAATAATTAACTAACAACTATTTACAACTCCTTCCTCTAACCTATCTTTTACTTTTTCTTCTATAATACTAGTCCAATAAAACCCCCTGTTGAGATTTACTGAAAAATGCAAATTTTAAAACCAGCCAGCAGTCGAATTTTCTCATTATATCTTCCTCTGTAGAGTTGTTCTCCAGATCTGTGCTGATGTTTTTTCGTCTGTGCAAACTACTTCTCTAGAAAGGTACCTCTCAGAGTTCTTCGAGGAGAAAGTGAGGTCTGCAGACGCTGGAGATCAAAGCTGAAACTTTATTGCTGGAACAGCACAGCTTCCTCTGTAGAGTTGTTCTCCAGATCTGTGCTGATGTTTTTTCGTCTGTGCAAACTCCTTCTCTAGAAAGGTACCTCTCAGAGTTCTGACTAGCAGTCTACATCTGTTAGTCCTTTGGCATTTCTCCCTCAACTGTTCAATTTTTCCCGGTCTTATATCCCCAAAGCATCAGATTATGTCATTGGCTTTTAATATTGTCAATAAACTAAATTTAAACTTGATTGGAGTTTGGTATGTTTTTTAGGATATAATTTAAACTGATTGGCCTAATTCAAATTTGTTTTTGTCTCCAGGCAACCAGCTACCCTAGCTGCTGGTCTACATATTATGTTGTGTCTTATTCAGAACACTTGGTGCTGTCAGGTAGTTCTGCTAGCTTTTACCTCTCCTAAAGGTACAGTACACCCACATCTTCATAACAAATGTGCTTTACTATTTCCTATTGTGTAAATATTGCTTCTTGTAAATTACGTGAATAATTAGGTACATATTCTAGCTTTCAATGAAGAAACATTCTTACTTAAGACCATCAAAAACTGAAATGTTCTAGTTGCTCGTTCAATTCTCTTTCTATACTAAAACATGGGAAAAAAGAGAAATGAACTAATAGTGAAATTAGTATCTAACTTAGTTGAATGAAAATATAATGAGAACCGCAGATGGTGGAGGGCTTATGCCTAAAACGTCGATTCTCCTGCTCCTTTGATACTGCCTGACTTGCTGCGCTTTTCCAGCAACACATTTTTAACCTCAGTCACCTGCCCTGCCTTATTTCCATCTTAGAAATGTAAGTTGTTTGTCCCACTTTTTCGATACAGTCCTCCAACCATGGAATTGAATATGCATCAGCCTTTGTACCAGCGTTGACTTTGAGATAGTCCACACATAATCATTGGGTACTATCTGGCTTTGGCACCATGACTGGGGGTGAGCTCCAGTCACTGTAACTCACTTCAATTATGCCATCTTGGAGCATACGCTCTATCTCCATTTGAACCTGTGCCAACTTTAGAGGGTTATGGCTATAAGGATGTTGCTTAATTGGAACAGCACCTCCTATATCTACATCATGCACAATTAGGTTAGTACTTCCCAGTTTACTTCCACATATCCCCCCCATGTGATAGCAATAACTCTTTCAGGTTATTTCGATTTTCTTGTGAAAGGTAACACAATAATTTATCCCAATTTTTGACAAATTCCTCCTTGTCCAATTTGATTTGAGGAATGTCCAATTCAGAATCCTCTGAGCTTGGTTCTTCCTTCTATGCTGTAATCATTAACACCTTCTCCTCTTGCTTTCCTTCCTGATCAAAATACCTTTTGAGCATATTGACACGACACATTCTGTGAGATTTTTTCCTGTCTGGACTCCTTATCAAGTAGTTCACCTCACTCAATTTCCTCTTGATTTGATAAGATCCACTAAACCTTGCTTTTAAAGGCTCACCTGTTATTGGAAGTAACACCAATACCTTATCCCCAATTGCAAAATTGTGAATCTATAATTTCTCATCCGTTTTCTGTTTCATTGTATGCTGTGATACTTTTAAATGCTGTCTATCCAACTCTCCAGCTCTATTTAATTGCTCTCTAAAATGAGACACAAAGTCCAAATGGGTGGTCTCTGAAATCTGACTTGTTAATTTCTCCTTAATCAATTTGAACGGTCTTCTTACTTCATGCCCAAAGATTAATTCACACGGACTGAATTTGGTCGATTCATTCAGTACATCTCTGATTGCAAAAAGTACAAACAGAACATCCTTATCCCAATCATCTGGATAATCCTGACCGTAAGCCCCTAACATGGTCTTTAGTGTTTGATGCCATCTCTCTAGTGCTCCCTGCGATTCCAGATGGTATACAGTAGATTTGAATTGCTTTATCCCAAGTTATCCATAACCTCCTTGAATAGTTTGGATGTGAAGTTTGATCTTTGATCTGACTGGATCTCTACTAGTAGTCTGTAACTAGTCAAAAATGAAGTAATTCTTCTGCAACCCCTTTAGCATTGATGTTGTGTAATGGGATTGTCTCTGGAAATCTAGTTGACACATCCATTATTGTTAATAAATACTGATTCCCACTTTTTGTTTGGGGTAGGGGATCTGTGCAACAAATCAAGACTCTTGTTAAAGGTTGCTCAAATGCTGGAATAGGTATTAACGGCACAGGTTTTATTACTGCCTGTGGTTTTTCAATTAGCTGACATGTATGACATGCCTTGCAAAATTCAATTACATCCTTGTCTTATCCAGGCCAGTAAAAATGTCTTTGTATTTTAGCCTGAGTTTCCTTCACCCCTAAATGAACTCCAAGTGGTAGCTCACACGCCACTCACAGCACCTCCTTTTTATACCTTACTGGCAAAATAATTTGATGAATATCTGCCCATTTCTCATCTGCTTGAACATGTGATGGTCTCCATTTCCTCATTAAGACATTGTTTGTTAAGTAATGACACACAGGGATGCATTCACTTTCCTTCTCTGTAAATACCTTTTGATATAACTGTTTTAAGTTCTCATCTTTCTGCTGTAATTCGATTGGCATGGCAGAGCTAAAGATACTTGCATGTTTTCCTATTTGCTCCTCTCTTCCACTTATCTGATCAAAGAAAGTTTCTGATAAAGCTGTCAGTTTCCTTGTATGTGTCTTTTGATCCCTCCTGCTTCATCTTATGCCTCTGTGCTCTTGTGATCATGGTATCAGGGAAAATTCCTGGAAAAACATTCTTCATGTCTTTAGTTTCCTGCTTGTCCATTGGCTTTTCAACTAGAGTAGGCAGCATGCCTACCGGTGAATCAGCTATATCAGCTATATTTGCAAGGACAAATTGTATTCCTAGAGCTGAGAGTTTGTCCAGTATTCCTACCAAGAATTCTCCACTCTTCTCTGGACTCTCTAACCTCATTTTACATAATTGAGCACTTTTTGTCTCACCATGAATTCCTGTTACCAGGACCTTTTCTGGCAATAGTCCCTCAGGAGTACATATCTCCTCATCCTTCAGCATTACAGACTGAGAGGATCCTGTGTCCCTTAATATTGTAACCTCCTTACCAACTACTCCTGGCCTATGTAAATAAACTTTACCCTTGCATGTATATTTTTTAAGCAGATCTGGCACTTCCTCTTTAAACAACCTCTGATTATCTTGTACGCTTTGAAGCAGTTCTAACTTCCCTTGTGCTTTTTGTTGCTAGTCCAATAAAACTCCCAGGCTTGTCCAGTTTTCCTACATTTGGTTTTCTGCTAGCCCACCAACACTGTGATTTCGTCTGGCCCACTTCAATATTTTTATTGAGAAAAAAGATTTTGAATTCTTTACAAAATTACAAAATCACTACAAAATAGTGTAACAACCGTGTAATATAATGACAATAACAGAACACAAACTATTACTGTACTCACAAACCACTGAGGAGAGAGAGAGAGAAAACAAAACCTGCAAAAACTACAATTCAATAAATAAGTAAGAAAAAAATTAAACTAAACCAAGGTAAATTAAGTTATATTCCGTTAAGTTACTACACTGAGTGCAATCCCACCAAAGCTCCCCACCACTGGGAGCACTAGTAAGTAAACCCATATTTGTTCTGGGTTCTTCCCCCTAGGGGCTCCCGGGCTGCCAGACATAGCCCACATGATGACACAAAGGCCCTCATCAATATAGCCGACCAGTCTGCATCAATATAATTCAGAAAGGGCCACCATGTTCAATAAAACAGTTCCGTTTTCTGGTGCACCGTACTCATAAGAAAATCCAGGGGGACGTACTCCATAACTAATCTATGCCAGCCCAAAAGTCCCGAGGGATTCTCCGAAATCCAGCCCATTAGAATGTTCTTCCTCGCACAGAATGAAAGAATATTAATCAGTTACTTCCCATGCTAGTCCAAAGAGGGGTGATTTGGCAAACCCAAGAGGAGAATCATCTGATCCAACTTAACCTCAGTTCCCAAAACACTCGCTTTGGCACCCCAATACCTACAAAACTTGTGGCATGACCACAAGCAATGAGTAAGGGTGCCAACAACTGTTTTACATTTGGAGCACACAGGGGACACTCCTGTCTTAAATTTCGCAAGCTGCTCTGGTGCCAAATAAGTCCTGTAGAGTACCTTCAGTTGCATAGCCTGTGTCCTGTTACAAATCAAAATCTTCCTTACGTTCTCCCAAATATCCTCCCACACCTCTGACGAGATGTCCACCCCCAATCCCTGAGTCCAGATTCCGCAAAGCTGCTCAATGTTCTTCGAAACATTACTTCCTAACAAGTGATAGAGGTTGCTGACCAAGACAGCGCCCATAAACCGGAGCACTCTCCTCTCAATATCTGGCTTACTGGGATGAACCATCAATGTAGTCTTTTTCTATATAAAGTCCCTAACCTGAAAATAACAAAAGAGATCCCTCCTGGATAGCTCATATTTCTGACTCAGTTGCTCGAAAGACATCATGACCGCCCCGTCAAGTAAGTCACCCAAACAGGAGACTCCTGTAGCCACCCAGAGCTTAAAGCCAGAGTCCATCAACCCCAGCCGAAATCCTAACATTCCCGCTATGGAAGTGAAAGGGGAAGTGTTTTGTAAGGTGCCCTCACCTTGCCGCATCATTCTCCATGCTTTAACTGTGTTAGTGCAATGTTCCATAACAGTCCTCACCTTGTCCATAAACAACAAATTGATGAGGAGGCATTTTGCCTGGGAGGCCTCGATGCCCAACTAAATTGACTGTGGGTCCTGACAGGCCCAGTAGCTCATATGATAGTAAGGAACTCAATTGAAATCCAAACTTCTGATCCCCTGCAGGAGGTGCAATTTGGCAAGCTTAATAAGAGGCTGCCTATGATGCCAGATGAAAGATCCAAGCCAGCTGTAAAGGCTCCGTAGTGCTTGCCTCGGCAGCAAAGGGAGCATTTGCACGGGATATAATAAACAAGGAAGAACATTCATTTTGACCAGAGCTATTCTACCCAACCAGGATATTGAAAGATCCTCCCAGCGCCGAAGGTCCTGTCTTATCTTCTCTAGCAACTGCACAAAGTTAGCTTGATATAATTGATTGAAGGCTGGGGTGACAAAAATGCCTAAATATAGGAAACCTCCCGGTGACCATCTGAAAGGGAAACGGGTTCCATCCCCAAAATTGGATATTCTAGTAAGGCCCCCCCATAGGCATAGCCTCTGACTTCAGAAAATTAATTTTGTACCCTGAGAACAAACCAAATAGATGAATCGCTTGTATTAAACGGGGCACAGATGCTATCAGATCAGTTACAAAGAGAAGAACATCATCCGCATAGAGGGTGATCTTATGCCTGCCTGACCCTACGACCGGGGCAGTTATATTGGGGTCCCTCCAGATGGCCCCCGCCAACAGCTTAATCACCAATGTAAATAATAGAGGCAAGAGAGGGCACCCTTGATGTCTGCCTCTGCCGATACTAAAATTGCCCAACCTAATACCATTAGTGAGAACCAATGCTTTAGGGTCACTATATAACACTGCCATCCACTTGGCAAAGACCCCTCCAAGACCAAACCGCTCCAGTACATAAAAGTGATACGGCCACTCCATTCGGTCAAACGCTTTCTCTGCATTCAAGGAGACTACCAAGCCCGGAATCGACCCTTGCTTGCATACCTGGATCATGTTTCATTCTCTTCCCATATTATCAGTAGACCTACGACCCTTGATAAAACCTGTCTGGTCTTCCTTATGAAGCAAACCCTCACCAACCTTAACGTCAACATTTTCGACAGAATTTAAAAATCCACGTTCAGTAATGATGTGGGCCTGTACAATGTGCAATCCGCTGGGGCTTTCCCTTTCTTAAGAAAAAGAAAAATATGTGCTTCTCAGAGAGGATGGGAGGCAGTCCTGACTGTATGAGTTGTTGTACATATCCAACAGTGGCCCGGCCTGCATGTCTGTAAACTCCTTATAAAATTCACTTTGAAATCCATCAGGGCTGGGCGCTTTACCACACTGGAGCTGCCTCACTGCCTTCTGTATTTCCTGCATTGTCAGGTGGGCATTCAGAAAGGACGTCTGTTCTGAAGTTACACCCAGAAGGTCCAGGGTCTTAAAAAAGGACTCCATCTTCATCAATCTGTCCTCACAGCCCTCCGACCGGCTCAGCTCAGAGTAGATCTTCCTAAATGCTGCATTAATCTTTTTGGCATTGTAAGTAAGACTACCAGCACACTCTCTGATGGATGTGATAGATTGGGGAGCATTCATTTTTCTGGCCAAGTACGCTAGATATCTACCCTGTCTATCACTGTACTCAAATAGCCTCTGTTTTGCAAAAGAGATTTCCCTCTTTGCTGGCTGGGGGAGCTCACCATTCAAAGTAGCCCTAAGGGCTGTAATCCGCTGCAACTTGATTACAGACGGTCTGTCATAGTATGCTAACTCAGCTGCCTTCAGGCGAGCCTCAAGCGGACACTCTCCCCTCTGCCCCTTCCAGGTCGCTGAGTAAGAAATAGCCAAACTCTGTGCATAGGCCTTGGCAGTCTCCCAGAGCACCAACGGATTACTGACCGTACCCGAATTAATGGTCACAAAAGATTTTAAAATCCCGGGAAAAATACTCTATAAATTTGCTATCTTTCAAGAGGAAAGGATCCATGTGGCAGTGCCGCGAGCCCATCCCACTACCACCGGCCTTGATCTCCATGTACACTGCCACATGATCGGCAATGGCTATGTTCCCTATTCTGCAAGTTAGCACCGAATTCAAAAAGGTCGATGGGACAAAAAAACATCAATCCTAGTGTAGCATTTATGTGGGTTAGAGAAAAAGGTGAAGTCCCTCCTCTCAGGGTGAAGACATCTCCACACATCCACCAACCCCAGCTCCCTGTTCAGGACCACCAGCTGCCTGGATAGCAGGGACATACCCATGGCATCCTATCCATTTTGGGGTCAATGAGATGATTAAAGTCTCCCCCTATAATCGTATGACATGCCCCAAGGGCCATCAACCTGGAGAGCGCATCCATTAAAAATTTGAAGGGATGTGCCAGGGGGCAGTATACATTCAGAATCCCATATTCCTCTCCATGTGTTAAAGCTTTAAGAATTATAAACCACTCATATTCATCCTTAATTTGCTCTAACATTTGAAATGGAAGATTCTTCCGATTGAGAATAGGAACTTCTCTACTTTTCGAATTAAAGGATGAGAAAAACACCTGGCCGAACCCTCCCTGCTGCAACTTCAAGTGCTCCTTATCAGTTAAATGTGTTTCTTGCATTAAGGCTACATCGACCCTCACTTTTCTAAGGCTTGAAAGTATCTTTTTTCTCTTAACATTCCAGGTGCACCATTTAAATGAATGGCTACCCATAGCCATCCGAAACAGTCTGTGACCCCCTGGGAGGAAGAACCCCACACATAGCGCGCTGAGTGGAAACAATAAACAGTTCATATCAATTTAAAAATACAACTTCCAAAATTACCAAATCAAAACTTCTAACAGCTACTTCTACAAAAGACCAACAGATGACACAAATGAAAGGAGATTTTCCTTCATCAGAATTCTATTCCTGATGAAGGGCTTTTGCCCAAAATGTCGATTTTCCTGCTCCTCGGATGCTGCCTGACTTGCTGTGTTTTTCCAGCACCACTCTAATCTGGTTTCCAACATCTGCAGTTCTCCCTTTTGCCAAAGGAGACTTTCCCCCTTGCCCACTAACCCCTCCATGGCTCCTTCTAGCTGAAGCCATGCCCCAGCCCCAGTAAACACAAAGTGAGGAAAAGTTACACACATCTTATAACAAGAAAGTTAAAAGTGGGCACTCAACCCGTCCCCTTCATACTGTAACCCTAGGCAGAACAGAAATATATAACCTCCTCTGCCTCCCCCAACCACAACCCCCTCCATCTCATCCAGAAGAGAAAAATAAAAGGAAATGATAAGAAAAAAAAGAACAAAGGGGGGGGGGAGAGAGGGGAGAAGAGAGAGAAAAGAAAAAAATAACAATTATGACCCCCACATGTATTAAAAAAAATTATGACCCCCGACAACCAGGTAAACGAGGCAAATTACAGAGAAAAACAAAATGAACATTATTGTCCATATTATTTGAGCCAGCCAGTCTATTTTAAAATATCCAGGAAGTCCTTTGCCTTTTCCAGTGAATCCAAATTAAACACGGACCCTCCCTGGTTGAAATGTAATATTGCTGGATATCTTACGGAATACTGGATATTCAAGTCCCTCAACTGCTTTTTTACCTCATCAAAGGCCTTCCTCTTACAAATCACGGCCGCAAGAAAGTCTTGGAAAAGCGTAATTCGTAATCGTTTGTATATCAGAGCCTGTGGGTTCTTCCCCAGTGCTCTAGAGGCTTCCAGCATCATGTGCTTATCTCTGTAATGCTGGAGTCGCACTAGGACTGGGCGGGGGCGCTGGTTCGATCTGGGCCTGTGCACTGCGGCCTGGTGGGCCCACTTGACCTGCACCTGGCTCGCTCTGACCTCCAAGAAGCTGGCGAGTTGGCCTTTCTCCTCCCGTTCAGGAAGCCCCACCAGACGGAGGTTCTTCCGACAACCTCGATTTGAGGTCATCAGCCTGCTCCTCCAAGGCCCGTACCTGCCTTTCCAGGGTCTGGACCCCACCCGCTGAGGATTCTGCCTCAGTTTCGGAGGCCGCGGCACGTTGCTCCACCTCCACGATACGCTGCCCAAGACGCTGGATCTCCCCGTCATGCTTCTGCAGCATGACCGAGATCGGTTCAAGCCTGACCCGGGTCTCCTCCATCGCTGAATCGCCCTTCTCTCGGAGTTTCACAAACTCTGAAACCAGGGTCTGCTCCATAGGTAAGTCGCCTGGGGCAGTTGCAGAGGCTGACGCTGTGGCCACGAGGGTGTCTGTTGTTGCAGGGGTCTCTGCTTTCTGTGTCCCTTGCGGTCCCTTCCCTTTGGTCATTTTCCTAAGTACTTTAAACCAACACTGAACAATTCTAGGGGTCAAAAAATAACTACTTCTACCACATTGGGTAATAAAGGGAGGGTGAGTGCACAATTTTGTCTGGGTTCTGGTGCAGAGCTCAGTAGGGCAAACCTACTGGGTCGCCGCCATCTTGAATCCCCACATCAGAACTTTTTAACTTCCCTGTCCCCCTCGAGGGTTTCCTTTTTTACCCTGTAGTAAGTTCTCCTTATGATCTTCACCGAGATCTACCTTTCCCTTTCCACGTGAGGATTTTTCTTTGCCCCAAATTCTATCCCTCGTGGACTGAAATTGATTCTGGAAGCCAAACTGAGTTTTATGAACCAGCTCATACCACTTTCAGCTGCTAATGTTGCCATTTTAACTCTCTGCTGTCCCACATGTCGCGCCAGTTCCCCGCTAAGGTTACCTTCAGCCTTTATCTCCAGCCTTTTAAGCTGACTTTCCTTTTTAAGCATCAGTTTTTGAAGTTCAAAAGCTCTCTCTTTTTCTTTCTGTCCTGCTGCTCTCTTTTACTCTTTCTTCTGCTTTTAATTGTAATTCAATTGTTTAATTTCTGCTGCCCTTTCCTTATCTCTTGCCTCTAACTCAAGCTGCTTCATTTGCAATTGAATTCTTGCCAATAGATTCTGATGGTTTCTCCAACAAGTTTAAACGCTGAGCTACTGCTGTAATGATCTCTCCTTTCCCCCACCGAAGCAGCAGTTCCAATTCCAGCTCCTCTGCTAATTCCTGCAGCTTGGTCTTATTCACTTTTTGCAAAACTTCCAAAGTCACCGCATCCACATCCAGAAAACCTTTGGCGACTGAATCCTCTCCCAAACTTTGTCTACCCAACCAAAGCAACACCCGAAATAAAGACACTAGCACCTACCACTTGTTGTTTAAAATCCTGCAAAGAGCCTCCCAACCTGCTATGGACTAGGCCAGACCGCTCAAAACATTCTTAAGCAGGCCATAACTTTGCAGTTTGTTTCAGGAAGCGTCCAGTGAAAATTACCTGGAGTAAGTCAGCAAGGTTGACGACCAGGTTTTAAAACAGACAAAAGTTTATTCACAGAATTACACAATGAAACACAAAGAACAGACTTAATTATGCTGTTTTTGAATATACACAACTGTCCCAATAAGCAAACCCTCTTGAAAAACAGTTAACAAATGGAACAGATGCTTATAGGTTGAAGTTAGAAGGAAGAAAGAGAGAGAGTTTGCTTCCACACAGCACACTGTTGAACTCCCAACTAGTTCTGAACTGAAGGCGACAGTGAGGATTGCAGATGCTGGAGATCAGAGTCTAGATTAGAATGGTGCTGGAAAAGCACAGCAGGTCAGGCAGCATCCGAGGAGCAGGAAAATCAACATTTCGGCAAAAGCCCTTCATCAGCAAAAGCCATTCCTGATGAAGGGCTTTTGCCCGAAATGTCAATTTTCCTGCTCCTCGGATGCTGCCTGACCTGCTGTGCTTTTCCAGCACCACTCTAATCTTGACTCTAGTTCTGGACTGAACTACACTGCCTAGCTAGAGAGCTGACCATTCCCCTTTCATTATACAGGTCACTTCTAAAACATGACCACTTTGGCCTGAAGTCTCATCTGTTTACATATAAACAAAAAAGCCTCTCAATACCGCCTCCGCACAACATCATGGGTACTTTTCTATGTTCTATACCCTTTAATCTCTGTGCCAAACCAGTCTAACCAGCACCGAGAGCAGTTTATTACCCCTCTGAAAGAAACCAAGGACATAGTATCTTTGAGAAAAGGAACAGTTTTTAGAAAAAAGAAACCAGCTTTGTGACACCATGCTTCTCAATTTCCCACTGACTATTGGGGGTCTATAGTACAATCCCAATAAGGCAATCATCCTTTTCGTATTTCTCAGTTCCAATTATATTAATTCACTGGATGTTATCCCAGGAATATGCTCCGTTGGTACAACCGTAATTAGCCTTCACCAAAAATGCCATACGCCCAGCTTTCTTGCTCCCCTGTCTATCCTTCCTATAGCATCTATACCTTGGAACATTAAGCTGCCAGTTCTGCCCCTTCCTGAGCCATGTCTCTGTAATAGCGGTGATATCCCAGTCCCATGTTCCTAACATTGCCCTGAGTTCATCTGTCTTACCTGTCCGGCCTCTTGCATTGAAATAAATGCAGTTTAATTTATTAGTTTTATGTTGTTCTCTGCTCTTCTCTTGTCTGCCTTTACTGTTTAACCTGCTCCCTGTCTCTACTGCATCAGCCCCACCACTTATTAGTTTAACTCTAGTTTATTCTCCAGTGTTTAGAAGGTTAAGGGGTGATCTAATCAAGGTCTTCAGGATACCAACAGGGAAAGAAAGGGTAGATAAAGATTAACTATTTCCACCAGTTGAAGATTGAAGAACCTGATAGGCATTGTTTAAAAATTAGGGCCAGGCTATTCAGAAGGGATGTTAGAAAGCACTTCTACACAGAAAGAGAAGTGAAGGTTTGGGACTCTCTCAGTAGTTTTGCGCTGCTATTGTGTGCAGCAACAAATCCTTGTAATGGTTAATAGCTCCATGTGATAACAGTGACAGATCATTTTTACTGGGATTAAATTCACAAGGATGTATCATGGAGATGTAAACTAATGTCATAGTCAGAAGTCACACAATGCCAGGTTGTAGTCCAGCTGGTTTATTTGAAATTACAAGCTTTCAGAGTGCTGCAACTTCACCTGATGAAGGGCCAATGCTCTGAAAGCTTGTGGTTTCAAATAAACCTGTTGGACTATAACCTGGTGTCATGTGGCTTCTGACCTTATCCAACCCAGTCCAACACCGGCACCTCCACATCATTACTGATGTCATTGACAATACTAGAGTTATGTGATTAAACAGAATGTGTTGGAGGGGAGCAGGGACTCTAACCTGGTGCTGAGAGAGTGTAGTCCTAGATCAAGCTCTAAATAAAGACTTCAAGAAAATTCTATGGACTCATGCAGCATTATTTTGGGAGACTTAGACCATAAACGTACCACAGAACAAATCTAGCTGCTACCACAGAATTGTGAAGCTGTTGTGCTCTGCATTGACTATTATCACATATTGTCTTTATTAAAATAATATGTGCTTTTAATTGTACCATTTCACAAACATTTATCATTCTTGTACATAAAACAGGCAAGCCTTACCAATGACACTGAAGGAACAACATTCTTGCTTCGTAAGGGGATCAAGGGTTATGCGGAGAAGGGAGAAACGCATATCTCATGATGGAGTGGCAGAGCAGACTTCCTGAACCAAATGGCCTAATTCTGCTCCTATGTCTAATGGTCTTATAGCCCGTTAAGAGTCTACCACGTCACTGTGGTCCTGGAGTCATATGTAGGCCAGATTGGATAAGGACAATAGATTTTGTTCCATGGAAAGTCCCCCAAGTGGGCTGTTGTTAACAATAATCGAATGGTTACCATTCAAATTTTAAATCTACCTGGTTAGTGCGGTTATTACACACCTCTGGAGAAGATGGGACTTTAGCCCAGACCTCCTAGCTCACAGGTTGGGACACTACCACTATACCACAACAGCCTTTCCCTTCCTCTGATTAAATTCAGGATGGTGTTATAATCAGCTACCACTTGCTCATGGAAGATACAGATAGTTCTTCTATAACGCGATGGTTGTATTCTTGTGCAACCCTCTGTTATAGAAAAATCGTGCTTTAGAAACAGTGCTTAAAGTTTGGCGATGTAATCATGTTACAGCAAACACATGTTTTAAAAGTTCACGCTTTAGAAACAGTGTCCCTAATTCGTCAATCCTGTTGCGGCGAATTCACGTCAATGAAACGCATGTTATAACAGAATGGCCTGTATTTCATCTATAAAGATTAGTTCGAAAAACACTGAAAAAAAATTGCTAATCACTGAAGCTAATTAGCCACCCACCCAATGGAAATTAAATTGTTTTAAAATTAAACTTGCCACTTCATGAAGTATCAATTTAGGCTCAACCCATGGGAACTCTGCAGAATGCTTACCCTCCTGTTTACCTTCTTTCACATTACTCCCACTCCGCAGCTTTGCAAGCACCACGACCCTTTGAGTTCTCCACACTCCCTGGGTATCTCCTGATCTCACACTCCCTGTGTATCTCCTGTTCTCACACTCCCTGTGTATCTCCTGTTCTCACACTCCCTGTGTATCGCCTGTTCTCACACTCCCTGAGTATCTCCTGTTCTCCACACTCCCTGTGTATCTCCTGTTCTCACACTCCCTGTGTATCGCCTGCTCTCACACTCCCTGTGTATCTCCTGTTCTCCACACTCCCTGTGTATCGCCTGTTCTCACACTCCCTGTGTATCTCCTGTTCTCACACTCCCTGTGTATCGCCTGTTCTCACACTCCCTGTGTATTTCATTTAAAAGCGACATTGTACTATCCCATTTAGTTGTAAAAGCTCTTTATCTACACTGTCCCCAAACACTCCCAGGACACAGACAATGCCTGGTTTAGATATAGAGTAAAGTTCCCACTACTGTTTTAAACTGAAAGGTAACAAAATGGGGCTTAAACAGCCCCTAATGGGGCTAACCAAAAATATCAATGTCTTTGAGCCTTCTTTGGACGTTGGAGTTCACAGCCCCTTTAGCACAGTGTCTATTGCTGTCTCCTTTCCTGATGTTAAATTCAAAGCAGTGAGAACGTTCTGAAGCAGCACTTGAGTGATATTTACAAACAATAGCGTTACTGTCATAGAGTGTTTTTTACCCTACACTCAGTTCACTTCTTCTAATTTTTATTTGAAGACTTGTTACAGTTCCAACTGGCGCAAATTAACTATTATTAAAAACGCCCCAGGCTGACAACGAGAGATGTTGAGCAAAAATCTGATTATGATAGATTTGGTGTTTTTTTTGCAGAGTTCATTTAGAATTTTTTTAAAGATGTTTTAGCTGCTGCGAGATGCTGGTGAAAATGCCTCAGTGATAAGGGGAAATGAGATATATTTAAACCTATAGGCCATGTTTCCACGGCTATTTTTCAGATCTATATAGTTAAGCACATTGGGATACATTAATGCACTTAAAGCACTATATAAAATGTCAGTTGTTTCTGTAGATTCTAGTCATTTCATAACTCTGTCGTGTAAGTATCTGACCGTTCATTGTTGGTTACTAGCAGCTGGTTGAGTGTAAATACTTGGAGTTCACTCCTTTCAACTCCTTAGAACGTCTTTCACAAAATTGTTAGGATACAGAAGGAGGCCATTCAACCCATCGTAACTGCACTGACTCTCCAAATGAACAATTCACTCAGTGCCAAGATTACAGTGGTGCTGGAAAAGCACAGCATGTCAGGCAGCATCCGAGGAGCAGGAAAATCGACGTTTTGGGCAAAAGCCCTTCATCAGGAATGAGGCTGGGAGCCTCGGGTTTGGAGAGATAAATAGGAGAGGGATGGGGCTGGGGGAAAGGTAGCTGAGAGTGCAATAAGTGGATGGAGGTGGGGAGGTAGAGGTGATAGGTCGGAGAGGAGGGTGGAGCAGATAGGTGGGAAGGAAGATTGGTAGGTAGGACAGGTCATGAGGATGGCGCTGAACTGGCAGGTTGGAACTGGGGTAGGATGGGGAGAGGGAAAATGAGGAAACTGGTAAAGTCCACATTGATGCCCTGGAGTTGAAGTCTTCCGAGGCGGAAGATGAGGTGTTCTTCCTCCATGCATCGGGCGGTGAGGGAGTGGTGGTGGAGGAGGCCCAGGACCTGCATGTGTGTGGGCGCAGGTTTTGCAATTCCTGCGGTGGCAGGAGAAGGTGCCAGGAGGGGAGGTTGGGTTGTTGGGGGGTGTGAAGCTGACCAGGTAGTCACGGAGGGAACAGTCTTTACAGAAAGCAGATATGGGTGGGGAGGAAAAAAATCTCTGGTGCTGGAGTCTGTTTGAAGGTGGTAGAAATGTCGGCGGATGACACGGTCTATACGGAGGTTAGGGTGGAAGGTGAGCACCAGGGGGGTTCTGTCCTTGTTACGGTTGGAGGGGTGGGGTTTGAGGGCGGAGGTGCGGGATGTGGATGAGGGCATCTTCAACCACCTGGGAGGGGAAATTACGGTCTCTAAAGAAGGAGGCCATCTGGTGTGTTCTGTGGTGGAACTGGTCCTCCTGGGAGCAGATACGGTGGAGGCGGAGGAATTGGGAATACGGGATGGCATTTTTGCAGGAGGTAGAGTGGGAAGAGGTGTAATCCAGGTAGCTGTGGGAGTCGGTGGGTTTGTAAAAAATGTCAGTGTTGAGTCGGTCGTCATTGATGGAGATGGAGAGGTCCAGGAAGGGGAGGGAGGAGTCAGGGATGATCCAGGTGAAGTTAAGGTCAGGGTGGAATGTGTTGGTAACGTTGATGAACTGTTCAATCTCCTCGCGCGAGCACGAGGTGGTGTCGATGCCCCTTCTCCTGCCTTCTTTTTCAGGTAAGCAGCTCAGTGATGCCCAGTTTGGGCTCTGCCAGGGCCACTCAGCTCCAGACCTCATTACAGCCTTGGTACAAATTGCCATTCCCCTAGCCAAGCTCTTCCAGTACAGTTATACACTGGCATCAACCCGACAATATGGAAAATTGCCCTGGTATGATCTGTACATTAAAAGCAGGATAAATCCAACCTGGCCAATTACCGTCCCATCAGTCTACTCTTGATCATCAGTAAAGTGATGGAAGATGTGATCAACAGTGCTATTAAGCAGCACCTGCTCAGCAATGACCTGCTCAGTGACACCCAGTTTAGGTTCCCCCAGGGCCACTCAGCTCCTGACCTCATTACAGCCTTGGGTCAAACATGGACAAAAGAGCTGAATCCCAGAGGGGAGGGGAGAGGGACAGCCCTTGACAGCAAAGCTGCATTTGATCAACTGTGGTGTTAAGGAGCCTGAGCAAAACTGGAATCAATGGGTATCGGGGGCAAACTCTCCGGATGTTGGAGTCAGACCTGGCACATAGGAAAATGGTTGTGGTTATCGGAGGTCAGTCATCTCAGTTCCTGGACATCTTTGAGTTCCTCAGAGTATTGTCCAAGAACCAACCATCTTCATAGATAATAGAACATTGAACGTAGAACATGACAGCGTAGTCCAGGCCGTTCGGCCCTCGATGTTGCGCCAACCTGTGAAATCAATCTAAAGCCCATCTAACCTACACTATTCCATTATTATACAAATGTTTATCCAATGACCATTTAAATGCCCTTAATGTTGGTGAGTCCACTACTGTTGCAGGCAGGGAATTCCACCTACTACTACTACTACTCTCTGAGTAAAGAACCTGCCTCTGACATCTTTCCTTTATCTATCATCCCTTAGTTTAAAGCTATGTCCCCTTGTGCTAGCCACCACCATCTGAGAGAAAAGACACAAACTGTCCATCCTGTCTAATCCTCTGATCATCTTGTATGCCTCTATTAAATCATCTGTTAACCTTCTTCTCTCTAATGAAAACGGCCTCAAGTCCTTCAGCCTTTCCTCATAAGACCATACCAGGTAGTATCCTGGTAAATCCCCCCCCCTTCTAGTTTCCACATTTTTGAAGGGCTTATGCCTGAAGTGTCGATTCTTCTGCTCCTCGATGCTGCCTGACCTGCTGTGCTTTTCCAGCATCACACTCTGAACAATGCTTCCACATCCTTCCTATAATGCGGTGACCAGAACTGTGTGCAATACTCCAAGTGTGGCCACACCAGAGTTTTGTACAGCTGCAGCATGACCTCATGGCTCCAAAACTCAAGCCCTCAACCAATAAAAGCTAACACACCGTACGCCTTCTTAACAACCCTATCAACCTGAGTGGCAACTTTCAGGGATCTATGCACATGGACATTGAGATCCCTGCTCATCCACACTACCAAGAATCTTATCATTAGCTCAGTACTCTGTATTCCTGTTACTCCTTCCAAAGTGAATCAACTCACACATTTCACATTCAACTCCATTTGCCACCTCTGCAGCTTCTCTGTGTCCCTCTGTAACCAACAACATCCTTCTGCACTGTCCACAACTCTACTGACTTCAGAGACATCCACAAATTTACTAACCCATCCTTCTGCCCCCTCATCCAGGTGATTTATAAAAATGACAAACAGCAGTGGCCCCAAAACAGATCCTTGTGGTACACCACTAGTAATTGAACTCCAGGATGAACATTTCCCATCAACCACCACCCTCTGTCTTCTTTCAGCTCGCCAATTTCTGATCCAAACTGTTAAATCAGCCTCAATCCCATAAATCCATGTCTTGTGCAATAGCCTACTGTGGGGAACGTTATCAAACACCTTACTGAAATCCATACACATCACATCAATCACTTTACCCTCATCCACCTGTTTGGTCACCTTCTCAAAGAACTCAATGCGGTTTGTGAGGCACGACCTACCCTTCACAAAACCATATTGACTATCCCTAACCAAATTATTCCTTTCTAGATGATTATAAATCCTATCTCTTAATATCCTTTCCAAAACTTTGCCCATAACAGAAATAAGGCTCACGGTCTATAATTATCAGGGCTGTCTCTACTCCCCTTCTTGAACAAGGGGACAACATTTGCTATCCTCCAGTCTTCTGGTACTATTCCTGTTGACAATGATGACATAAAGATCAAAGCCAAAGGCTCTGCAATTTCCCCCCTAGCTTCCCTGAGAATCCGAGGATAAATCCCATCTGGCCCAGGGGAATTATCTATTTTTACACTTTCCAGAGTTACTAACACCTCCTCCTTGGGAACCTCAATCCCGTCTAGTCTAGTAGCCTGTATCTCAGTATTCTCCTTGACAACATTGTCTTTTTCCAGTATGAATACTGACAAAAAGTATTCATTTCGCTCTTCCCCTATCTCCTCGGACTCCACACACAACTTGCCACTACTATCCTTGATTGTCCCTAATCTTTCTGTAGTCATTCTTTTATTCCTGATATACCTATAGAAGATTTTAGGGTTTTCCTTGATCCTACCTGCCAAAAACTTCTCATGTCCCCCTCCTGGCTCTTCTTAGCCCTCTCTTTAGTCTTTCCTGGCTAACTTGTAACTCTGAAGCACCCTAACTGAGCCTTCATGTCTCATCTTTACATAAGCCTCCTTCCTCTTGACAAGAGATTCAACTTCTTTAGTAAAGCACGGTTCCTCGCTCGACCACTTCCTCCCTGCCTGACAGGTACATATTTATCAAGGACACACAGCAGCTGTTCCTTGAACAAGGTCCACATTCCAACTGTGCCCATCCCCTGCAGTTTCCTTCCCCATCCTATGCATCTTAAATCTTGCCTAATCACATCATAATCACCTTGCCCCCAGTTATAACTCTTGCCCTGCGTATATATCTATTCCTTTCCATCGCTAAAGTAAACATAACCGAATTGTGGTCACTATCACCAAATTACTCACCTACCTCCAAATTTAACACCTGGCCGGTACCAAATTCATTACCCAGTACCAAATCCTCATTCCATAATTGGCCTGTCGACATACTGTCAGGAAACTCTGCTGCACACATTGGACAAAAAGCAACGCATCTAAAGTACTTGAACTATAGTATTCCCAGTCAATATTTGGAAAGTTAAAGACCCCATAACAACTACCCTGTCACTCTCGCTCCAATGAAGGATAATCTTTGGTATCCTATCATCTACATCTCTGGAACTTTTCGGAGTCCTATCAATAACTCCCAACAGGGTCACCTATCCTTTCCTGTTTCTAACCTCAGCACATACTACCTCAGTGGACGAGTCCTCATCGAATGTCCTTTCTGCTACCGTAATACTGTCCTTGACTAACAATGCCGCACCTCCCCATCTTTTACCATCTTCTCTGTTCTTACTGAAACATCTAAACCCTGAAACCTGTAACAACCATTTCTGTCCCTGCTCTATCCACGTCTCTGAAATGGCCACAGCATCGGAGTCCCAGGTACCAACCCATGCTGCAAGTTCACCCACCTTATTCTGGATGCTCCTGGCGTTGAAGTAGACACACTTCAAACCACCTTCCTGTCTGCCAGTACAATCCTGCAACCTTGAAACCTTATTTATGACCTCACTACTCTCAACCTTCTGTACACCGGAGCTATAATTCAGGTTCCCATCTCCCTGCTGAATTAGTTTAAACCTTCCTGAAGAGCATTAGCACATTTCCCCCCATGGATATTTATACCCCTCTGGTTCCGGTGAAGACCATCCTGTTTGTAGAGGTCCCACCTACCCCAGAATGACCCCCAATTATGCAGGAATCCAAAACCCTCCCTCCTGCATCATCCTGTAGCCATGTGTTCAACTTCTCTTTCTCCCTATTCCTTGTCTAGTGAGCATGTGGCACGGGCAACAAACCAGAGATAACAACTCTGTTTGTTCTAGCTCTAAGCTTCCATCCTAGCACCCTGAATTTCTGCCTCAAGACCCCATCTCTTTTCCTACCTATGTCATTGGTGGCTATGTGGTCCACGACTTGGGGCTGCTCCCCTCCCCCTTAAGGATCCCAAAACATGATCTGAAACATCACGGAACTTGGTACCTGGGAGGCAACACACCAATCATGAGTCTCTCTCGTTCCCAAGGAACCTTTTATCTGTCCCCCTAACTATGGAATCCCCAATGACTAAAGTTCTGCTGCTCTCCTCACTTCCCCTCTGAGCAACAGGAACAGACTCTGTACCCCATTACTTATCCCGGTAAGTTGTCCCCCCCCCAACAGTATCCAGAGCAGTATACTTATTATACAGGGGAACAGCCACAGGGATCCCTGCACTCACTGCTCCTTACCCCTTCTAACAGTCACCCAACTATCTTTGTTTCTAGGAGTAACTATGTCTCTGTAGCTTTTACCTATAACTATCTCTGCCTCCCAAATGATCCTGAGTTCATCCAGTTCGAGCTCCAGTTCCCTGACTCGGTCTTCAAGGAGCTGGAGTTGGCTGCACTTCCTGCAGGTGTACTCAGCTGGGACACTAATGGTGCCCCTCACCTTAAACATTCCACAGGAGGAACATTGCCCTGCCTGCACTGCCATCCCTGCTAACATTCCTAACTAAGAAACAAAAGAGAAAGCAAAAAGCTTACCTGATTTCCCTCTAGTGGTGTAAGGTTAGAGGAAGTGGGAGACCCCAACAGGTGTAGAGTCTCGGATTTAGCAAATGCCCAATGTATATAGCTGTAGAGGAAACAAATAAGTCCCAGAAGCCTCTAGACTTTGGTAAGTTTTTAAATGGGGAATTTACCTTCCTGATAGCACCCTTGTTTCCACTCTCACTGTTCCTGCTGCAGGTTTTTTATTCATTTACTGGAGGTGGGTGTTGCTGGCTAGGCCTGATTATCCCCTATCCCTAATTGCCCAGAGGGCAGTTAAGAGTCAATCACATTGCTGTAGATCTGGAGTCACATGTAGACCAGTTCGGATAAGGACACGGTTTCCTTAGTAACCAGATGGGCTTTTACAGCAATTGACAACAATTTAATGTTCAGCATTGGACTTAATTCCAGATCTCTTTGAACTCAAATTCAATCTGCTGCGATAGGATTTCAGTTGGAGTCAAAGAACCTTACCTGGGTCTTTGGATTAATAGTCTAGCAATAACACTATCACCTCCAGTACGTGTCAATGTTTCAATGACCTTCCCCCCATCATAAGGTCTGAAGATGGGATGTTCACTGATATTGGACAATGTTCAGCACCATTCATGACTCCTCATATACTGAGTAAAAAAGGTAAAAACAAGGACTGCAGAGGCTGGAAACCAGAGTCTAGATCAGAGTGCTGCTGGAAAAGCACAGCAGGTCAGGCAGCATCCAAGGAGCAGGAGTTTCAGGCAAAAGCCCTTCATCAGGAATACAAACAGGGTGCCTGCAGAGTGGAGAGATAAATGAGAGAGGGGTGGGGGTGGGGAGAAAGTAGTATAGAGTACAATAGGTGAATGGGGGTAGGGATGGAGGTGCTAGGTCAGAGAGGAGGGTGGAGTGGATAGGTGGAAAGGAAGATAGGCAGGTAGGACAGCTCATGGGGACCGTGCTGAGCTGGAAGGTTGGAACTGGGGTAAGGTGGGGGAAGGGGAAATGAGGAAACTGGTGAAGTCCTCAAATACTGAAAGAGTCCATGTTCAAATGCAGGATGATCTGGCCAATATCCAGGCTTGGACTGACAACTGGCAAATAGCATTCACGCCACACAAATGGCAGGCAATGTCTCTTGTTGGAGACAGTCAATCTAACCTTCACCCCTTGATATTCAATGAATCCCCCACCAACATCCTGGGAGTTACCATGGGCTAGAGACCCAACTGGAGTCACCATATAAACAGTGGCTACAAGAGCAGGTCAGAGGCTGGGAATGTCGCAGCAAGTAACTCACCTCCTGATTCTCCAAAGCCTGTCCACCATCTACAAGGCATATGTCAGGAGTGTGATGGAATACTCCCCACTTGCCTGAATTTGGGGCAGCTCCAATAACACAAGAAACTTGACACCATCCAGGACAAAGCAGTCACTTGATTGGCACCACATCTACAAACATCCACTCCCTCTACCACCGATGTACACAATTCTGCTACTACCATCATCACCACCACCACCATCTATAAGATACACTGCAGAAGTTTGCCAAAGATCCTCAAACAGCACCTTCCAAACTGCTGGAGCGAATTATACAATGAACGGAAGAGCCTTGGGAAAAGTTGATGGGCAGAGAGATCTGGGAGTGCAGGTCCATTGTACCCTGAAGGTTGCTGCACAGGTGGATAGAGTGCTCAAGAAGGCATATAGAAAGCTTGTCTTCATTGAATGGGGTATTGAGTATAAGAGCTGACAAGTCATGTTAAAATTGTACAAGACATTGGTTTAGCCGCATTTAGAATACTGTGTACAGTTCTGGTCGCCACATTACCAAAAGGATGTGGACGCTTTGGAGAGGGTGCAGAGAAGGTCTACGAGGATGTTGCCTGGTATGGAAGGTGCTACCTAGGAAGAGAGGTTGAGTAGGTTAGGTTTAGGGGGATACACACGGCAAGTACTTCACACAGAGGGTGGTGGGTGCCTGGAACGCGTTGCCAGCAGAGGTGGAAGAGGCAGGCAAGATAGATTCATTTAAGATGCGTCTGAACAGATGCATGAATAGGTGGGGAGCAGAGGGATACAGATGCTTAGGAATTGGGCGACAGGTTTAGGCAGTGGATTTGGATTGGCTTGGGCTTGAAGGGCCGAAGGGCCTGCTCCTGGGCTGTAAATTTTCTTTGTTCTTTGTTCTTTGATGATCACTTTCACTAGGAGGATAAGGGCAGCAGATAGAGGAACACCACCCCCTGCAAGTTCCCCTCCAAGACACTAACAATCCTGACTTACACAGAAACATAGAAGATAGGAGGGGGCTACTCAGCCCTTCGAACCTGCTATACCATTCATCATGATCATGGCAAATCATCCAACTCAACAGCCTAATCCTGCTTTCTCCCCATAACCTTTGACCCCATTCACCCCAATTGCTATATCTAGCTGCCTCTTGAATACATTCAATGTTTTGTCATTGACTACTTCCTGTGGTAATGAATTCCACAGGCTCACCACTGTTTGGGTGAAGAAACGTCTTGGAAATATATCAGCATTCCTTCAGTGTCGCAGGGTCAGAATCCTGGAATTCCATCCCAAAGGTATTGGGGTCTACCTACAGCATATGGACTGCAGCGGTTCAAGAAGGCAGCTCACTCCCACCTTCTCAAGGGGCAACTAAGGACAGGCAGTAAATGAGCATCCACATCCTGTGAATGGATAGTGAAAGTCTTGTTCCCAATTGAAAGCCTCATTTGAAATTGCCGCCATGCTTCAAATCATAGAACCCCTACAGTGTGGAAGCAGGCCATTTGGCCCGTCGGGTCTACACCGACCCTCTGAAGAACACCCCATCTAGACCCTTACCCTATCGCTGTAACCCTGCATTTCTCAAGGCTAACCCACCCAGTCTGCATATCCCTGGACACCATGGGGTAATTTCCCAAGGCCAATCCGCTCTAACATCTTTGGACTGCGGGAGGAAACTGCATCACCCAAAGGAAACCCACTGTGGCAGTGCTTTCCACAGTCCCATTGCTGTGTTTGCGAATTGCCTCAAATCTGTGCCCCCCCGAATGTGAAACAGTTTCACCCTCTAATCTGCATTTGCCTTTTTGGAGGAGGGCATTAAAACTGTCGTTCAAATACAAGATGTTGTTGTCACTATGCAGCACATTCTCCCTGTGTTAAAGCCAGCTGCTAGTAAATGAAACAAATTTCACGAGAGAGACAGTGAAAGACTCAGCACTCACCTCTCCCCGAGAAACACATTTTAATAAACTTGATAATTGTCTTAACAAAAATCATTTCTGGCATCTATAATGAAAATCTGACCGTGGTCTTTTTTTAAAAAAATAGCCTCCCTGGCCTACTTCTCAATATAGGAACAAGGTTTATTTTCAGACCATAAATCTTAGTCAAGTTAGGAAGATGATGAAAGGTTTCTGGGTTGTAGATGGACACCACCTAGCTGTTAAACTGCACACACCATCAACACTCAAGTGAAACAGCATTACTTCAAAACATACTTGTTACAACAATACACAAAATTAATTAGTCCCGTAAATGCTAAAAATCTTAGGACAGCACAGTGGCTCAGTGGTTAGCACTGCTGCCTCACGGTGCCAGGTTCAATTCCACCATCAGGAAAGTGTTTGTGTGGAGTTTGCACATTCTCCCCCTGTCTGCCTGGGTTTGCTCCAGTTTCCTCCCATGTTCAGAAATGTACCGGTTAGATGGGCCATACTAAATTCCTCACAGTATCCAGTGGTATACAGGCTAAGTGGATTAGCCATGGGAAAAGAAGGGTTATGGGAATAGATTAGGTGGGAAAATCAGTGTGGACTTGGTAAGTCAAATGGCTGCTTCCGCACTCTGGGGTTTCCATAGGCATGATCCGACCTTTTCAGTCTTATTATCCGAATGAGGACAATTTCCGTTTCTTTCACACTGTTAATGTAGTAAAACAAGATGGGATCGAGTGATACAAGACTTGCTGTAGTGGTCACATCATTGGACTATGACCCCACAGACCCTGGTTAAAGCACTGCAGACAACAGTCCATATCCCACCATTGCAGCTGGTTGGAATTCAAGATCTGTTCATGAGCGTGGGGTAAAAAGCTAGCTTCCACTCTAGTGACCACAAGTTCTTTTGAAAAGAAAAAGCTGTTGTGGTGTTTTCTGGAAGGAAATTCCCTGCCCTCACCTGGGTTCTCCTCTTCATTATTTCATGTATGTTGGGCTCTTCCATCATTGAGGATGGGAATATTGGAGGAGACCTCTCCACCAGTGAGCTGTTTAATTATCCACCAACTTTGTTGACTGGATGTGGCAGGACTGCAGAGATCAGGAATGATCTGTTAGTTGTGGAATCAGATCTGTAGCGGTTCAAGAAGGCAGCTCACCGTCACCTTCTCATTGGCAATTAGGGATGGGCAATTCTCGCTGAGAATTACTCACATCGGATGAAAAATTAACCAAATGTTTCAAAATCTTATAACATAATAGGAGGCCATTCAATCTGTCATACTTGCACTGGCTCTTTGAAAGTGCTCTCTTTAGCTCCTCCCGCCACACTCCTTGTTTTCCCGTAACCCTGCATCTTTTTCCTTCTTTACAGATGCACCGTAGAAAGCATCCTATCCGGATGTATCACAGTGCGGTACAGCAACTGATCTGCCCAAGATCACAAGAAACTGCAGAGAGTTGTGAACACAGCCCAGTCCATCACACAAACCAGCCTCCCATCCACTGACTCCATCTACACTGCCCACTGCCTCAGGAAACCAGCCAACATCATCAAAGACCCCACCGACCCCGGTTATACTCTCTCCCACCCTCTTCCATGGGGCAGAAGATACAGAAACACGTACCAACAGATTCAAGAACAGCTTCTTCTCTGCTGTTATCAGACTTCTGAGTGGATGTCTCAAATTTCAAATTTAATGTTGATCTTGCTCTTTGTGCAACTTCTCTGCAGCCATAATATTGTATTCCCCGCTCTGTTCAATCACCCTATGATCTTTGTATGGCATGATCTGCCTGTCTGCACGCAAGACAAAACTTTTCACAGTGTCTAAGTTTATGTGGTGTTAATAACCATCAGGCAGAAGATATAGAAACTTGAACACACGTATCAGCAGGTTCAGGAACAGCTTCTTCCTGCTGTTATGAGACTGATGAATGGACTCCCTAGCCTCAAATAATGCTCCTGTTGCTATGTTGATCTCACCCATGCCCTGTGCAATGTAACCTGTATGCCTCTGTCTAAGTCTCTCGAAGTCTGTACATTCTTGCTAACTATGACCTGTCTGTACTGCTCGTAAACAAAGCTTTTCAATGTACTTTGGTAATCTTTAAGTGTTTCTCCAATTCTTGAATCTTTTGACTGAATTTTTTCTCATTCAAATGAGGTAGTACAAGTCACAAGATGCAAACTCAAACTTGTCCCCAAGACGATTTTCAGGGACTCCAAATGCCAGGATATCAGTTCTGCTGCTGTGTGATTGGTGCAATGGACAGATGAAAATTCTGAACCAACCTGACCCACCAATCATCTCCTCCCAGACTGCATCATAGAAAAATCAGTGAAGACCTCCTCGTGGGTCTGCTCTTGGGCCTGGCCAAACTGGCCATCAACAGGTCGAGGCAGCGGGCCATGGAGGGGGTCGTTAGGGCCGACTGCCTGCCCCTCTTCCGCGGTTACGTTAGGGCCCGGGTGTCCTTGGAGAAGGAGCACGCGGTGTCGACCAACACCCTGGAGGAGTTCAGGGAGAGGTGGGCGCCGCAGGAAGTGGAGTGCATCATTTCTCCCTCCAACTCTATTTTGATTTAGTCCCTACCCTCCCCTTCACTGTTTTTGATCACACAGCACTGCCCTTTGAGGTGAATTTGGTGGTGGAATTTGAATAAAGATTCGTGCACTTTGTGTCTTTCAAAAAAAAGAGAAAAGAAGAAAAAAGAAAGAAGAGAAAAAAAAAGAAAAATCAGGCTGTTACTAAGTGAAAACCCCAGTGCACATTTGGATATTGACTCAGGACATGCCCCAGTGCACATTTGGATATTGACTCAGGACATGTACAGCACAGAAACAGAACTTTTGGTCCAACTTGTCCATGCTGACAAGATATCCTAAATTCATCTAGTCCCATTTGCCAGCATTTGGCCCATATCCGTCTCATCCCTTTCTATTCATATACCTATCCAGATGCCTTTTAAATGCAGTACCAGCCTCCACCACTTCCTCTGGCAGGTCAGTCCTTACACGCACCACTCTCTGTGTGAAAAAGTTGCCCCTTAGGTCCCTTTCCCCTCTCACCTTAAACCAATGCCCTCAAGGTCTCCCCTACCCAGAGAAAAAGACCTTGGCGATTCACCCTATCCATGATTTTATAAACCACGATAAGTTCACCCTGCTCCTCAGCCTCCAATGCTCCAGGGAAAATAGCCCCAGTCTATTCAGCCTCTCCAACCTCACCCTATAGCTCCAACATCCTTGTAAATCTTTTCTGCATCCTTTCGAGTTTAACAACATCTTTTCTAAGTTTGTGAGAAGATTTGTAGCTCGGGTGCTCGTTGTTGTGGTTCTGTTCGCCGAGCTGGGAATTTGTGTCGCAGACGTCTCGTCCCCTGTCTAGGTGACATCCTCAGTGCTTGGGAGCCTCCTGTGAAGCACTTCTGTGATGTTTCCTCTGGATCATCAACGCCACACTCACAGGAATCCGATTCACGAGAGAGGAAGAAAAGGACAACCAACTCCCATTCCTAGACGTGATGGTACAGAGAACACTGAACGGAGAATTCACCACAAAGGTATACAGGAAAGCCACACACACAG
>NC_057713.1:4839702-4849355 GCF_004010195.1 Chiloscyllium plagiosum
TACCATACATCAAGAACATTTCTGAACTGACAGCCAGACTACTGCAACCACTAGGACTCATAACAGCACACAAACCAACAGCCACTCTCAGACAACAACTCACCAGAACGAAGGACCCAATACCCAGCATGAGCAAAACCAATGTAGTGTACAAAATTCCATGCAAGGACTGCACAAAAACACTACATAGGACAAACAGGAAGACAGCTAACGATCTGTATCCATGAACACCAACTAGCCACGAAACGACACGACCAGCTATCCTTAGTAGCCACACAGGCAGATGACAAGCAACATGATTTCGACTGGGACAACACTACTATTATAGGACAAGCCAAACAGAGAACAGCCAGGGAATTCCTAGAGGCATGGCACTCATCCACAGATTCAATCAATAAGCACATCGACCTGGACCCAATATACCGACCACTGCAGCGGACAGCTGGAATGGACAACCGGAAGCGGCAGGGACAAACCAGTATAAATGCCGGAGGAAACATCACAGAAGCGCTTCACAGGAGGCTCCCAAGCACTGAGGATGTCACCTAGACAGGGGACAAAACGTCTGCAACACAAATTCCTAGCTCGGCGAACAGAACCACAACAACGTCTTTTCTCTAGTGGGGAAACCAGATTTGGATGCAGAATTCCAAAAGGGCACGTTGTGAATCAGAGGTAGTGAGTTTTAGTCCTTCAAGAGCAGGATGTCTTTTCTTCTAGAAAACAGCCAGGGAATAGGTCATCAAGCCCAGTTGTGCATCCATGAGTGTGGCCTCTGCTGGGAATGAGACAGTTTCTGGTGCAGCAGGATGGCTCTCACCCATGGGTGTGGTCTCTGCTGGGAATGGGTCAGTCTCTGGTGCAGCAGGATGGCTCTCACCCATGGGTGTGGTCTCTGCTGGGAATGGGTCAGCCTCTGGTGCAGTGGGATGGCTCTCACCCATGGGTGTGGTCTCTGCTGGGAATGAGACAGTTTCTGGTGCAGTGGGAAGGCTCTCACCCATGGGTGTGGTCTCTGCTGGGAATGAGACAGTTTCTGGTGCAGTGGGATGGCTCTCAACCATGGGTGTGGTCTCTGCTGGGAATGGGTCAGCCTCTGGTGCAGTGGGATGGCCTTCAACCATGGGTGTGGTCTCTGCTGAGAATGGGTCAGCCTCTGGTGCAGTGGGATGGCCTTCAACCATGAGTGTGGTCTCTGCTGAGAATGGGTCAGCCTCTGGTGCAGTGGGATGGCTCTCAACCATGGATGTGGTCTCTGCTGGGAATGGGTCAGCCTCTGGTGCAGTGGGGTAGACTTCAACCATGGGTGTGGTCTCTGCTGGGAATGGGTCAGCCTCTGGTGCAGTGGGATGGCCTTCAACCATGAGTGTGGTCTCTGCTGGGAATGGGTCAGCCTCTGGTGCAGTGGGATGACCCTCACCCATGGGTGTGGTCTCTGCTGGGAATGGGTCAGTCTCTGGTGCAGTGGGATGGCCCTCAACCATGGGTGTGGTCTCTGCTGGGAATGGGTCAGCCTCTGGTGCAGTGGGATGGCCCTCACCCATGGGTGTGGTCTCTGCTGGGAATGGGTCAGCCTCTGGTGCAGTGGGATGACCCTCACCATCAACCTTCCTATTTTTTCGGACCCTCCCAAGTTACCCTACAGGAGGTCAGAGAAAACAGGATTTTGGCTGAGATCAGTCATAACTCTGAAGTCTATACCTGAAAACCAACTGCAATGTGAGATGAGATTTATACCTTTGTTAATAAGAGTTACTTCTGGATTTTGAACAAGTGGCGTAAAGATTATGCGTCTGAAGGGGTTTTATGATAACTTAAGTATTTCTGTGACATATTTTAAATCAGTATTTGAGACAGACTTGCTGGAGAGTCTTGGGGCTTTGTTTACATCAGGAGAGTTAATGAATGGACAAAATAAACAATGGGGTGCGTTAAGCTTTCAGAATGAAGATTTGTTTTATGACTTTAGAGAAACACTCAGCTTGTCCTGTACAATCTCAACATGACAGTCCCAACTCGTAAACTCAATGGGCTGAGCAATGAAGGCAAGTGTGCTTAATGTCATCACCACCCTGTCTACTTGTGACGTAACTTTCAAAGAACTATGTACCTAAACCCCTCAGCCTCTCTGTTCTATGACACTACCCAGGGCCCTTCCATTAACTGTATAAGTCCTGCCTTTGTTTGTTTTACCAAAATGCAATATCTCGCATTTATCCAAATTAAACTCCATCTACTACTCCTCAGCCCATTGGCCCAACTGATCAAGCTCCCTTTGTAATCTTCGATGACCTTCTTCAACAATTTTGGTGTCATCCGCAAACTTACTAACCATTCCTCTTAAATTCTTGCCTAAGTCATCTATGTAAGTGACAAACACTGCTGGACACAGGTCTCTAGTCAGAAAAACAACTCTCCACTGCCACCCTCTGTCTCCTAACTTCAAGCCAATTTTGAAATCAATTGACAAGCTCACCTTGAATCCTTTGTGATCCAACTTTACTGACCAGTCTACCATATGGAACCTTGTCAAAGGCTTTACTAAAATCCATGTAGACAATGTCTCTGCCCTCAACTTTGTTTTTGCTTACGCCTTAAAGAAAACTCAATTGAGAGACTTGGCAAGATGGTGCAGATTCAGTAGAATGCTGTGGTCAGCTCTGCCTAACAGCCAAGGCATATTGGTGTTCTTTTACCATCCCTGGCCAACTTATGGAGAGGAATTGTTAATTTAAAAACTTGATGAAGACATATTCGTTGACAATTTGGAGTGGGAAGGATGCCAAAGGGAAAAGGGAGCAAGCAGACAGCAGTAGGGAGGACACTCCCCTGCAGCACCGGGCACACCAAAGGCTGCAGCAACGGCCTCTCCCAAATCTCCGGGGGACATGATGGATTCATAGGAATTGGCAGCAGCAATGGTGAGACTTACCACGAAGGTTGAGGCTGTGATTGACGAGACCCATGCCCAGGTCCAACCCATCGCGTCCATGCTGCAGAAGCATGAATGGGAAGCATCCAGGGCCTTGGGGAATGGATGGAGGGTTGAATCACAGCCTCGGAAGAGGCGATGGAGTCCTCATCCGGTCGGATCCAGGTGCTGGAGCAGGAGGTGCCGGCCTTGCGAGACCAGGTCGACAACCTCGGAAATCGAGGTCTGACGACGAATCTACGGATTGTTGGGCTGCCGGAGGGTGAAGAAGGTGGGCAGCCTGTCAGCCTCTTTAAAACCTGGCTGCTGCAGTTCCTGGGCCTTCAAATCGAGTCCAGCCGGCTGCAGATTGGAAGCGTGAAAGTGAGGACTGCAGATGCAGTCAAGATTACAGTGGTGCTGGAAAAGCACAGCAGGTCAGGCAGCATCCGAGAAGCAGGAAAATCAACATTTCGGGCAAAAGCCCTTCATCAGGAATGAGGCTTGGAGCCTCGAGGGTGGAGAGATAAATGGGAGGGGGTGTGGTGAAGTCCACATTGATGCCCTGGGGTTGGAGAGTCCCGAGGTGGAAGATGAGGCGATCTTCCTCCAGGCGTCGGATGGTGAGGGAGCGGCGGTGAAAGAGGCCCAGGACCTGCATGTCCTTGGCAGAGTGGGAGGGGGAGTTGAAATGTTGGGCCATAGGGCGGTGTGGTTGATTGGTGCAGGTGTCTCAGAGATGTTCTCTGAAGCGCTCTGTGCGCTCTGCGAGTAGGCGTCCTATCTCCCCAATGTAAAGGAGACCGCATCAGGAGCAACGAATACAGTGAGTGACATGTGTGGAAGTGCAAGTGAAACTTTGATGGATGTGGAAGGCTCCTTTGGGGGGAAAGGGAGTGAGGGGAGAGGTGTGGACACAACTTTTGCAATTCCTGTGGTGGCAGGGGATGGTGCCAGAAGGGGAGGGTGGGTTGTTAGGGGGCGTGGACCTGGTGAAGCTTTAAAAAGGGGCATCGCCAATGCGCCTCAAATGTAGAATAAGTGTAGGTACTCTTACCCATTGCTTCTGGACATGCCACAGGCTCTGTGTTTATTGGAGCACTGTAGCTGGAGAGATAGGGATGGTATTGAGGGCTGAAGTTAAAGTAGACCTGATATCTCACCTCTTAGGTCTACTGAATTTATCATCTGTAGACGGGCATGGGAAGAAACTATTTAATATTCTTACTTACTGTGCACGGAAGAATATTCTGATGAACTTGGTGTCTGAGAACCCACTGGGCTTGTTGGGATGGTGGAAATTAATTATGGAGCACATTCTCTTGAATTCTTTCACAAATATGGTACACCACACAACAGACCTTTTTTTATAAGACATGGCAGCCCTTTCTGAGTTACTTGGACACAGTTCTGTCAGCTATCTTAACTAGGGCATGCGTTTAACCAGGATGGTTAGGTTTGCTTAGCCCTGGGCCCTGGAGGGAGGACTCCTGAGCAAATACAGGCATATATACAACGTTCCCATTTCTTGTTTGGGAGCGTTGTGCCAAGTGATGTTATTTTATGTTCTTATGTGCTCTTCTGTTGTTTTTTTTGTGGTTTTATTAGTCACTTACTTATTTGTTGGTGTTGTTTTGCAGTGTTTGGTACTGTTTTGTATTATAGGATAGATTAGTAGTTAGTAGACATTTGTTGTATAATAATTTGCGCTTTTTTCATTATACTGGTATTTGTTATATTTTCAATAACTTTATATTTTTGTAAAGTCATAAAAAGATTTGTTTGCTAATAAATATTAACAAAAAAAAAACTCAATCAAGTTTGTGAGACATGATTTCCCACACACAAAGCCATGCTGACTATCCTGAATCAGTCCTTGCCTTTCCAAATACATGTACATCCTGACCCTCAGAATCCCCTCGAACAATTGACCCACAACAGATGTCACACTCACCAGTCTATCAGCTGTAAGGAGAACCCTGGGAGCTTTCTTAAGTAAAGGCGCACACAGGCCACCCTCCAGCTCTGCAGCATCCCATGGCTGTAGATGGTACAAATATCTCTGCTAGGGGTCCCTACAATTTCTTCTCAAACTCCCCACAACATCCTGGGATACACTTGATCAGATCCTGGAGATTTATCCACCTTTATGTCTTAAGTCTTCCAGCACCTCCTCTTCTGTAACGTGAACTGTTTTCAAGACATCAATATTCATTTCCAAGTCTCCCCATCTTTATGTCTTTCTCCACAGTAAATACTGACACTAAATATTCATTTAGTATCTCTCACATCACCTATGGTTCCACACATAGATGGCCTCATTGATCTTAAAGGTGTTTTATTCTCTTTCTAGTTGCTCTTTTGCCCTGAATATACTTGTAGAATCTCTTTGGATTCTCCTTAACCTTACCTCCTGAGGCTATCTCATGTCCCCTTTTTGCCCTCCTGATCTCCCTCTTAAGAATGTCCCTACCCCCCTTACATCCAGAACCTCAACTTGAGCTACAAATCTTCTCAAAACTTGCTAACCCCTTATACTGTTCAAGTTATTCATTTGATTCCCAGTTATACCTAACATATGCCTCCTTCTTATTCTTGACCAGAGTCTCAATCTCTTTATTCATCCAGCATTCTCTGCTCCTACCAGCCTTGCCCTTCACTCTAACAGGAACATAGTGCCTCTGAACTGTCGTTGTCACAGTTTTAACTCATTCTGACTTGGTCTTGCCTGTCTTGTCTAATCAACTTACTCATTTTAACTTCAGAACCATCCCCATCTTTCTCTGTATTCTCACTATTACTTAGAATACCGCATTCCCCCCTCAGGGCTCCCCAGCAGCACTAACAATTTCCCTGCCAGGATATTAGTCCCTTTCCAGTTCAGATGAAATCAAATCCCTTTTGAACAGCTCTCTTCCACCCCAGAAGAGATTCCAATGATTCAAAAATCCGTATCCTTGCCCACTACACCATCTCCTCAGCCATTGAATGACCTGCCCTATCTTCTTATTCCTATTTTCACCAACATATGGCTCTGGGAGTATTTCAAAGATTGTTCCCTTTGAGATTCTGGTTTTTAATTACCAACATAACTTCCTATATTAACTCTCAAAGCCTCAACCCTAAGCCTAACTATGTCATTCTTACCAACGTTTCCAACAATTTCCAGCTTCTCACTCTCCTGAATGGTCTGGCCCCCGAGTTCTAGAATCCCCAGTGGAAATAGCTTCTCTTTATATACCCTGGTTTAGAGTCGTAGAGTCATAGAGATGTACAGCATGGAAACAGACCCTTCGGTACAACTCACCCATGCCGATCAGATATCCCAACCCAATCTAGTCCCACGTGCCAGCACCCAGCCCATATCCCTCCAAACTCTTCCTATTCATATACCCATCCAGATGCCTTTTAAATGTTGCAATTGTACCAGCCTCCACCAGATCCTCTGGCATCTCATTCCATACACATACCACCCTCTGCATGAAAATGTTGCCCCTTATGTCCCTGTTAAATCTTTCCCCTCTCACCCTAAACCTATGCTCTCTAGTTCCAGACTCCCCAGGGAAAAGACTTTTGTCTATTTATCCTATCCATGCCCCTCATGATTTTATAAACGTCAATAAGGTCACCCCTCAGCCCCAGCCTGTTCAACCTCTCCCTGTAGCTCAAATCCTCCAATCCTGGCAACATCCTTATAAATCTTTTCTGAACCCTTTCAAGTTTCACAACATCTTTCTGATAGGAAGGAGACCAGAATTGCATGTAATATTCCACCAGTGGCCTAACCAATGTCTTGTACAGCTGTAACATGGTCTTCCAACTCCTGTACTTAATACTCTGACCAATAAACTCCTGTTAATATCTTGAAGACGGTGATCAGATTACCCTTGACCTTCTAAAAGTTCCAGAGAAGACCGGCCTACTTTGTATCATCTCTCCTTACACTGGAATTCGTGGGTTAAGTTATCATTCTTGCAAACGTATGTTATACTCCCTCCAAGATCAAAATATCCTTCCTAAGGTGTAGTGCCCAGAGCTGCTCAGAGTATTCCAAGTGTGATCCTACCACAGTTTTGTATAAAATAGGCTATCTCCGTGTAAGGAGCTTAGTTTTATAAGGTTTCATACCAGAATTGTTTGGGTAAAATCCTGAAGGGCTTATTTGAAGTTGAGAAAATTTAAGCTCAGAGGCACAAAGGCTGACCGATTCTTGACAAGGGGGCGGAGTGTGTTGAAGCTACATTTACATTAAGCCTTATAGATGTCAAAGAGAAGAAACAATTCTCCCTAGTGTGCGAGGTCTGAAATGGGTGTTGGTGCATTAAAATCTTTAATTTAGTGTTATTTGATTTAAACTATTTTATCATTTTACAGCAGCGGCTCAAGGTGGCAGTTCACCTTCTGAAGGGTAGCACGTGCTGACAAAGACAGCGACACCCACATCTCCATGGAACAAGAATGTAGTGATGGCCAAGGAAGATAATCCAGGTAATCAATTCTACCGACAAGACAGCATAGCAGTGAAATTTCAAAACCTCAATGCAATTTTTCCAGTTTCTGTTGACGTGACCCTGAAGACTATAGATTAGAAGACTATTCTTGCCCCAAGCAAAATACAGCCAAGTGCCGATACATCTGTTTGTAAAATAAAACAACATTCAGGAGAATTAACTAGCTCTTTCATATGCCATTGATTTTATGATTCAGTGTATTGCTATCTGAAAGTTGATCAATTTCTTGAATAAAAATAAAGACTGACTATTCTCCTAGTGAAATTTCACAACAAAAGTCTAACCATTTACCACATACTCAGAAACAAACAAACAAACAGTCTGAAAAATTAACACTTTAAGAATTTAACACTCAAAATCACAGTTGCATTTGTGGCAGAGGGCTAAAGTTTTGGATAATGTAAAGTTGTTCAATGCAAACAACACAAAGACAGGTCATTTGGCCCAACAGATCCCTGCTGGTGCATGAACAAGCTACCCACTGTATGTAATCAAACTCCTTCAACATATTCCTTATGTACATATCCGGCTCCTTAATGGCGCTATCGTATTCACCTCAACCAGCCTACGTGGTAGCAAGTTCCACATTCTCACCACTATCTGGGAAATTGCTTCTCCTGAATTTGTTATTTTATTAGTGACTCCCTTATATTCATGGCTCCTGCTGGTGACTGGTTGAGTGCTTGATTTATTGTTGTCATGTGCACCTAACCAGTGTGAAAAGCTTTGTATTGCGAGCAGTACGAGCAGACCATACCAAGCAAGGACATTGTTATGGACTAGGCCAGACCACTCAAAACATTCTCAAGCAGGCAGCCCCAGACCATAACTTTGCAATTTGTTTTGCTAAGTGTACAGTGAAAATTACCCGGAGTAAGTTAGTTTGACTACCAGGTTCTAAAACAGACAAAAATGTATTCGCAAAATTACACAATGCAATACAAAGAACAGAATAAAGAACCACTACAGAACTCAACCTATCCCACTAGACTTAAGTATGCTGTTCTGAATATATACAACAGTCCCAATAAGCAAACTTTAAAAACCAGTGTCAATGGAACACATGCTTACAGGTTGATGTTGAAGGGCAGAAAGAGAGAGAGTTTCCACAAAGCTCCCTGTTGAACTTCCAACCAAATAAGACTGAACTAAAACTGCTCAGCTCAGCTGACCACTCCCCTCTCTTTATACAGGTCACTTCTAAAGCATGATCACTTTGGCCTGAAGTCTCATCTGTTTACATATAAACAAAAGGCCTCTCGAAATCCATTTCATCTCTGTACCAAACGAGACTGATCGGAGCCCAGCCCGGTTTATTACCCACTGAAAAGAATCAAGGACAGAGCCTCCTCGAACCAAGGAACAGCTTTTAGATAAAAAAAGAGACTAGCTTTTTGATACATACAGATCATAGGTTGCTCAGACAGAGTGAGGCATACAGGGTTACACTGCACAAGAGTTACACAAAGCAGGATCAACATCATTTGAAGTTAGGGAGTCCATTCATCGATTTAATAACAGCCGAGAAGAAACCTGCTATGTTCAGGCTTCTGTATCTTCTGCCTGATGGAGATCATTTTTGGAGTGGGAAGGGTCTTTGATGAATTTGACAGCCATTCTGTGGCAATGGGAAGTGTAAGTGGAGTCCATGGATGGGAGGTTGGTGTTGGTCTACCCCACATATTGGAAGCATATTTGTTAACCATTTTATTAAATGCCCTCAACCTTGAAGATATCTATTAGGTGACCTCTCAGTCTTTGAGTATGGAAACCCAAACTGTTCCTGAACCACAGTGGGAGCTTGAAGTGCATTGTGCATATGTGTTATGTTCTGTCTTGCAGCAGGTATGTGACATGCTTATGTTACCAGTGTTGTAACACCATAAGTGACCTTAGTTGTCCAAAGCTTTCGTTCTCCATCTTACTGAGCTCTGTCCTCTTGCAGGAGAAAGTGAGGACTGCAGATACTGGAGATCAGAGCTTAAAAATGTGTTGCTGGAAAAGCGCAGCAGGTCAGGCAGCATCAAAGGAGCAGGAGAATCGACGTTTCGGGCATAAGCCCTTCTTCAGGAATGAGGAAGGTGTGCCAAGCAGGCTAAGATAAAAGATAGGGAGGAGGGACTTGGGGGAGGGGCGTTGGGAATACGAAAGGTGGAAGGAGGTTAAGGTGACGGTGATAGGCCGGAGTGGGGGTGGGGGGCGGAGAGGTCGGGAAGAAGATTGCAAGTCAA
>NC_057713.1:4850133-4853532 GCF_004010195.1 Chiloscyllium plagiosum
GCCTATCACCGTCACCTTAACCTCCTTCCACCTTTCGTATTCCCAACGCCCCTCCCCCAAGTCCCTCCTCCCTACCTTTTATCTTAGCCTGCTTGGCACACCCTCCTCATTCCTGAAGAAGGGCTTATGCCCGAAACGTCGATTCTCCTGATCCTTTGATGCTGCCTGACCTGCTGCGCTTTTCCAGCAACACATTTTTAAGCTCTGTCCTCTTGCAGCATGACATATTGAGGGAAGCGTGCTCTACTACATCTGAGTTGTCGAGCTAAAACACTTATGTGTCTGTGATTGTAATGTACATCTGCAGAAAACAAAGGAGCAGTAATAGAAATTAATTCCATTCTTCATTGCTCTGTGACAGGAGCTAACAATTCTCAGTGAGATACTGGCAGATTGTCAGTCACCTTGCCATCTCCCATCAGCTCGAACATGTGACTCAGAAGCAAGATGAGGCCATTTGGTCCATTCACTCTGCTCTTCTATAAGATCATGATTGATCCGAATACTCCGAATTCCAGCCTAGTCCTGATAACCTCTCACTCCCTCCACCACCATCCACCACCACCTTAAAACTATTCAATGTCTCTGCATCGACTGCTTTTTTGCAAAGAAAACGAGGTGAAGGAACAGGCTTCTTGACCTTTGTTATCCATTATGATCATGGCTGATCATCCAACTCAATAGCCCGTATCTGCTTTTACCCTCTTTGATCCCTTCAGCTGTGTCCAAATGCCTTGAAAACACACAATGTTTTGGCCTCAATCGTTTTCTGTGCCAGAGAATCCCACAGGCTCCCCACTCTCTGGGTGAAGACATTTCTTCTCATCTCAGTCCGAAATGGCCCACCCCGTATCCTTAGAGCATTCCAAAGACTCACAATGCTCCTCCGAAGAAAAAAAAATCCTCCTTATCTTGGCCTTAAACTCCTTAATTTATGAACAGTGAGCCCTATTTCCAGATTCTCCCACAAGAGGGAATATTGCCTCCACATCCACCTGGTCAAGACCCTTCAGGATCTTATGCTTCAGTCAAGTCACCGCTTGCTTCTCTAAACTCCAGCAGATACAACTCTAGCCTGTTCCAACATTTCCTCTAAAGACCACCATTCCAGAAGCCAGTTCAGCGAATCCTTTCCTGATCTGCTTCCAGTGCATTTACATCCTTTCTGAGGAAACTGCACACAGATGTTCCAGAACGAGAATTAGATTTTCTTCCACATGTACTGACAGGAGTACAGCGAGAAATTTACAAATTGCCAATTATCGCACCATCTTAGGTACCTGGGTGCAGATTCTGGAGTACAAATTCTTAGGACAAATTTTTTTTAAAAAAGAGTCCTCCCAACGCTAGGCTGCACCATCATCGAGCCTCCAACCTGCACTGGGCTTCACCTCAAGGCCAGGAGTCCACACTGGGGCTGGGAGTCTCTACTAAGGCTGGGAGTCAGCGCTGGGTTCAAGGGTGGGAGATAACAGGAAAGAGAGAGAAAAGCAAACAAAAAAAAAGAGAAAATAGGAAAAGGAAAGGATAGAGTTGACGAGCTCTGGCTGAGGAGTCTAACTTGCCGCCATCTTGGAATGTTTGACTAGTCTGAAAGTTAACTCATAGAATCCCTACAGTGTGGAAGCAGGCCATTCAGCCCATTGAGTCCACACCAGCTCTCCAAAGAACATCCCACCCAGACTCACCCCCTGTACCCCATTCCTGCAACTTGGCATTTCCCATGGCTAACCGCCCCCCCCTTCACGGGCACATCCCTGGACACTATGGCCAATCCACCCTGACCTGTACACCTTTGGACTGTGGGAGGAAACCGGAGCACCCGGAGGAAACCCCTGCAGACACGGGGAGAATGTGCAAACTCCACACAATATCTATTTCTGGATACTGAAATCTATGGAATGATCCAGACTGGTATTGCTATTTGAATATGAGCACAAGACCATTGTAATGAGGTCAGCCAGGTGGAATACAAGTTCCCTGATTGGACCAGTTCAACAGCCCCAATCAGGGAGCCCTGGCTGACAGATAGAAACAGGGGTGTCAAGAGGTTCTGTTCACTCTGAGAGCTGGATCTGAGGGAGCTGGCTCAGTGAGGGACTCTTCACGTGTAAATAAAGGGTGACCTTGTAATGGGATACTGGTCTCTGTGGAGGTATGTCAGTCTGCATTTATTGACCATTTCAGCTGCTCTTGAGGTGAACCACTTTCTTTAATACAATTGAGCACCTTGCTGGGTCAGTTCCAAGGGCAGAATCAGTCAGTCTGTAGTGGGCCTGCAGTCACATAGAAATGCTGGCCAGGATAGAACAGATTTCCTTCCCTCAAAGATCGGTTTTGGAACACACTCCAATAACTTAATGGTCATGGTTAAGGTGAGATTTTTAAATTTAGGTTTAGTTTAAATTTCCCAAATAGTGTGGACTGATCTCACTTGTGGGCTACTAGCTCCATCTGCTGGTCATAAGAGAGATCATTTGGATGTTAGAAGAGAGAAATTGTTGTTTCTGGATATCGGCAATACCCACCAGCCCAGAGTTATCAGAGGGGTCGACAACACCATTCAGTTTTTAAACTCTTTTTAAAAAAGACAAAGCTTTCTTCAAACAAGTATTCATCTAACTTTTGAAAGTTCCCATTGACTCTGCTTCCACTACCTTCTCAGCACGTTCCAGATCACAGCTTGCTGTGAAAATGTTGTTCCCCCCTCATGTATCTGAAATCATGAAGTGGCTACAGGAGAGAAAAAGGCTATTCAGCCCACTGTCTATGCTAGCTTTCAACAAGGCAATTTCATGGAGTCCCACCCTGCTGCTTTCTCCCTGTAACCAGCCCAAAGCTGCTTGCAATATTCCAGCTGGGGTCTGATTGATACTTTGCATAGTTTAAGCAAGACCTTTCTCTTTTTTTATATCCCATTCCTTTTGAAATAAAGGCCAACATTTCATTTGCTTTCCTTATTACATCTGAATTTGGATGCTGGCTTTGTGATTTACAAACAAGGACTCCCAAATCCCACTACTCTATAATGTTCTACAGTCTTTCCCGAGTTAGGATTCAACTCTTTTATCCTTCCCGTCGAAGTGCATAACCTCACATTTCCCCATCATGAGACTCCATCTGCTACATTTTTACCCACAGATGGCCACCCTGAAAATGCCACACACCCTCACCCACCTTCCTAATCCTAGCTGGGGCTTCTAATCAAAAGGCAGCCCTCAACCCAGGTTTTGCCTCCAACACCATGGGCTCTTATCTTGCAAAGAACAAAAAACAGACACAACTATTGTGGACATGGAAGAAGACAGTGTCAAGAGTGTGTGGCTGAAAAAGCGCAACCAGTCAGGCAGCTTCCGAGGAGCAGGAGAATCGATGTTTTGGGCGGGAGCCGTACATCAG
>NC_057713.1:4854032-4887425 GCF_004010195.1 Chiloscyllium plagiosum
GAAGTGCCATTTTCAGAAGTTCAAACACCCTCGCTTCCTTCCTTTCCTCTCTCTTTATCTCTCTTCTCTCTCTTTTTGTTCTGCTAAAGCAATTTGTTCTTGTTCACTTTCCTCTGCTTGTATTAGTAATTCAAACTGTTTCATTTCTGTTGCCCGTTCCTTGTCTTTCATCTCGAACTCAAGCTGCATCATTTTCCAATTGAATTCTAGCCATCTCTAAAGTTTCTGATGGCTTTTCCAGTAAATTTAAATGTTGAGCTATTGCTGTAATTATCTCTCTTTTCCTCACAGAAGGAGGCAGCTCCAACCCCAGCTTGTCTGTTAATTCCTGCAGCTTGGCCTTAATCACCTTTTGTAAAACCCCCAAGGTCACTTCCTCCACCCCCAGAAAGCCCTTGGTGACTGAAAGAGCCATTTCTATCCCAAGCACTGTTTAAACCAACCAAATCCAACACCCAGAACAAAAGACACTAACACCTACCACTCGCTGTAATTGAGTCCAACCACCCTAATCCCAAATCGGAACTATAGAACAATTCCCACAAAGAGCCCCCAATCTGCTGTGGACCAGGCCAGACCCCCTCAAAACATTCCAAGAAAGTAGCCCAGATTGTGACTTTGCTCGTTGATTTAAGCCGATGTAACGCAGATATTCCAGGAGGGATGCAGTTGGTCAAACCATGTAGTTTTAAACAAAAGAACAAAGAAAATTTCAGCACAGGAGCAGGCCCCTCGGCCCTCCAAGCCTGCGCTGATCCAGATCCTCTATCTAAACCTGTCACCTATTTTCTAAGGGTCTATGTCCCTCTGCTCCCTGGCCATTCATGCATCTATCTAGATACATCTCAAATGGTGCTAACCTTCCCATCTCTACCACCTCTGTTGGCAACACGTTCCAGGCACCCAGCAACCTCTGCGTAAAGGACTGTCTACACATATCTCCCCTAAACTATTTCCTGCTCAACTTGAACTCGTGACCCCTAGTAATTGAGTCCCCCAATCTGAGAAAAAGCTTCTTGCTATCCTCCCTGTCTACACCTCTCATGATTTTGTAGACCTCAATCGGGTTCCCCCCTCAATCGCCGTCTTTCTAATGAAAATAATCTTAACCTACTCAACCTCTCTTCATAGCTAGCACCCTCCATACCAGGCAACATCCTCGTAAACCTTCTCTACACCTTCTCCAAAGCATCCACATCCTTTTGGTAATGTGGCGACCAGAACTGTACGCAGTATTCTAAATGTGGCCGAACCAATGTCTTGTACAACTGTAACATGACCTGCCAACTCTTGTACTCAATACCCCGTCTGATGAAGGAAAGCATGCCGTATGCCTTCTTGACCACTCTATCAATCTGTATTGCCACCTTCAGGGTACAATGGACCTGAACACCCAAAACAGGATTTATTTACAAGATTACCGAACGAAACACAACAAAAGAGAACAGAATAACAAATAATTTAAACTCTCCAAAAACCCAACTGATCATCCCAATTTAATGATACTGTTCCAAATACTTGCAACAATCCCCATGAACAGCCCTTGGCACAAAAGGAAAAGTCAAACACAGGGTCTCTGGGAGAGAAGTCAGAGAGACTTTTTGGGTCTGTGTCTTTTATGACCTCTCTGAAGAAAAAGACACCCTAACTTTGTTAAAGGAGCAGCATCGTCACAACAGTCTCTGGGCAACATTGTCCTCAACACATCCAGGTGGATTGGAATCATCCCTCACTGCTCGAATAAAGTAACACGTCAGTACAGCTCAATATCTTCCAGTGACTTGTTTTAGAAACTGCAAATATTGTTAAACAGAGTCTCCTGGGTTTAAAGCAGGATCCCATTCTTAGTCCACTGTCCAAACAAACAAAAAAACCATTTTCACCTTACTGCTATACCTTTTTCTCCATGATATTTAGTGAGACTCCAGTTCAAATAAATTGTTCCCGGGTTATGGGCAATGTTGGTAAACCCTCAGGTATTGGTTTGATTCCAGGATGTTATTAAGAATTTGCTGGTTAATTTGTTTGCCAGACCAAACCTTGCCCTTGCCAGTTCCTCACTGGGGTGTTTTAAAGACATCTTTTGGAGCTATGTTAGGAAAGATGACAAGATACTGGCGATTTAATTAGGTGAAGACTCAGGTTAATAGAATTCCTACAGTGTGGAAACAGGCCCTTCAGCACAGCAAATCCACACTGACCCTCTGAAGAATATCCCACCCAGACCCATTCCCCTATTACTCTAAATTTACCTCTGACTAATGCACCTAACCTACACATCCTTGAACACCATGGACAATGTAGCACAGCCAATTCAACTAACCCGCACATCTTTGGTTTGTGGGAGGAAACCAGAGAACCCAGAGGAAACCCACGCAGACACTGGGAGAATGTGTAAACTCCCCACAGACAGTTGCCCGAGTCTGGAATCGAACCCAGGTCCCTGGCGCTGTGAGATATGGGCCCAAATCCCATCACTGAAACTCTTGATATTTAAATTCAATGAATACATTGGGAATTATCAGCTAAGTCTTGACCATGACAAGTGCCAGCATTTGTCAAAAACCTATCTGGTTCAAGACTGTCCTTTAGGGAAGGAAGTCTAACCTGGTCTGGGAGAGATGTAACTACAGATCCAAAAAAGATGGCTGATTCTTAGCTGCCCTCTGAAATGACCAAACAAACCATTTCAATGGAAATAAAGGATGGGCAATCAATGCTGCCACCTGCAATGCCCGTGTCCCAGTTACTAAAGGAACATCACTGTTGAGTGATTGGATTTTTCAACTTCGGTCTTTCAGATGAGATGTCAAACCAGCCTGGCCATGGAAAAGCCAAGGACACAATTGCAGAGAATGTATTGCTGAGGTCAAAGCTGAAAAACGAAAAAGATTATCTGAATCATTTATCAGGTTGTTGTTGGGGAAGCTTGCTGACCATAAATTGGTCAACTTGTTTTCTGCATTACAGCATTGACAAGCCCATTTTATTGACTGTGATGTCCTATGGTTGTAAAACTCCCAAGTCAAAATGAACTCTGCCTCTCTCTTAACTGGCCTCCTATATATTAACCCCACGTTGCCACTTGTTGGTTTCTCTGTTAAAATAAATGACATGTGCCGTCAGGTCCTGAGTAATTTCCTGCACATACACACACACGCACACACACATACAGGCCTTCACTTGGAATGTTATAAAAAGCTGGGCAATCCTTCAGTTAGCAGAAGCTCATTGCAGTGTTGAAGATGTAGTCGAGATGTTTTGATTGCTCCCATAGCAATATCCAGCAGTAATTCTCCTCATTAGTGTCAGCTTTGCTCCAAGTTGTATTCTTTGCAATCCCGTTGCTTCCTACAGAGAGAGGGATCAACCTGAATGAATTTAATGAGGCAGCCCCGTTCAATTAGTCCACAGAGGAAGCTGATGTACTGAAAGTATTTCTTGCTGCTTAATTAACAGAGCAGCGTTTCATAAAAATGGAAGTAGATTGCAACATCCCAGTCTAATCACGGACGCACTGGGGATCAGATTGGGAGGGGATTTTATTTCTAAAACCACATGATCATCATTTAGACTACACTCATTTGGAAAATCACAAGCTTTCATCAGGGTGAATAGGTCAGGTTTTGTAATGGGCTGCATGGGCTATTAGTTAAGCTTGCTTCACATCTTTGAAACTGCAAACCAATAGTTTGTCCAGACATGACCAAAGATTCAACACTTGGTACGCTGTTATATGCAGAAAGAGGCCATTTCACCCCTCATATCCAAGCTCAGTTATGACAAACAGATCTCAGCTCATCCAATCATTCCTAGCGTTGAAAAAACCTAATCTCACGTCATCTCTGACCTTTCCTGGGTCTCTTTCTCTCAAACTTATTTTCTAAATCAACCCGTACATATTGACGAAACAGACGGGAAGTGGCAGACCTGGAAGAATGGTGCACTGAGAACAACTTAGCTCTCAATGCCGGCAAAACCAAGGAACTCATTATTGACTTTCAGCGGGATGTTACTCATGCCACACCCCTCTACACATTAACAGCTCAGAGATGGAATGAGTGGAGAGCGTCAAGCTCCTGGGAGTGGTCATCCACAACAAGCTTTCTTGGACACTTCATGTGGACGCACTAGTTACAAAGGCCCAACAACGTCTCTCCTTCCTCAGGCAGCTGAGGAAATTTGGCATGACGGTGAATACCCTCACCAACTTTTATAGGTACGGGGAGATGAAGAAATCAAGTCAAAATAGGAGCAGGGTTTATTACCGATTAGCTAATAGTGAGTTACATCACATCTAAAAACCTGGCAGTCTCTTAGATAGACATCAAGCTCAAAATAAGAGCGATTTCACAATTCTATTTAAGTATTTGGGTGAAAAGTTAAAGACACGTGAACATAACCATTTCTCACCAGACCAGGAACTGACAACTCCCTGTCTCTGTAACCTCCTTCCAGAAATTGACCTTTCTAACCTGATGGGTGGGACTTATCTTGTGATGTAGTTAACCCTTTCAGCTTGCACTTTAAACAAAATAAGAACTAGGAGCAGGAATAGGCCTTTCAGCCCTTCAAGCCTGTTCCACCTTGTAATATAATCATGGCTGATCTCACCTTGGCCTCAACTCCTCTTCCCTGCCCTCTCTCCATAACCCTCCAATCCGTTACTGATTAAAAATCTCTGTTCCCTCCTTAAATTTACTCAGTGTCCCAGCATCCCCCACACTATGGGAGAGTGAATTTCACAGATTCATGTCCCTTTGAGAGAAGTAATTTCTCCTCATCACTGTTTAAATATGCACCTCGCCCATCCTAAAGCTATGACCTCTCATTCTAGATTTTTCCCACGTGAGGAAACATCCTGTCTACATCCACTGTGCCAATCCCCTTTTGCATCTTATACCCCCCAATTAGATCTCCTCTCATTCTTCTAAACTGCAGAGAGTATCAGCCTGAACTGCTCAAACCCTCTTCAAACGCTCCCTGGCACATTATTATTGCTGCAGCGTTGACAGTCTGATGATAGAACGGGTGAAGGGGGTGAAGGCTCTTTGACAGATGTTCCCACTTTTGAGAAGATTTGTAGCTGAGCTTTTGGGTGTAGGTTAGCTCGCTGAGCTAGAAGGTTTGTTTTCAGACATTTTGTCAGTATAGTAACGTTTACCACCCCCTGAGAAAAAGAACAGGAAATGACATCACCATAGGAAATGATGTCACACAGGAAATGACATCACCAACACAAGGAATCTCAAACATACAAATAGAAAGCAGGTTACACCACCAGTGCTTCATTCGGAGGCTCACTGAAGATGTTACCTAGTATGGTGACGAAACGTCTGAAAATGACCCTTCCAGCTCAGTGAGCAAACCTACATCCAGATGTTCCCACTAGCTTTTTTGGCATGTTTCCATGGTAATGATTAATTTAGAATACATCCCAGAGGTCAATCTACGTCTTTGAGATGTTATTGAACTGGATGACGTAGAGTCAAAAGCCATAGCGATCCACAGCACAGAGAAAGCCCCTTCAGCCCATTGAGTCTGTGATGGTCAAAAACAGCCATCTAACTATTCTAATCCTATTGTATGTCTTGGCATTGTGAGTGCATATCTAAAATCATCTTCAATGTGATGAGGGTTCCTGTCTCTCCCTCCCTTACAGGCAGTGAGTTCCAGATTCCCCACCACCCTCTGGGGGAAAAGGCTTTCCTCACATCCCCTCTAAACCTCCTGCCTTTTCCTTTAAATCATAGCCCCTTGGTCATTGATCCCTCCATCAAGAGGAAAAGTTTCTACTCTGTATATGTCCCTCATAATTTAATATATCTCAGCTTGACCCGCACCCCCCCTCAGTCCCCAGGAAATCAATCCCAGTCTGTCCAATCTCTCTTCATCACTGAGACTCTCCAGCTCAGGCACCATCTTGGTTAATCTCCCTCTGCACCCTCTCTCAGTGCTATCGCATCCCTCTCATAATGGAGATTCCCGAACTGCACGCAGTACACCCGCTGTAGCCTTGTCAATGTTTTATACTGTTCCAGCATCATCTCCTTGCTCTTAAACTCTATGCTTTGACCAGTAAAGGTAAGTATCCCATATGCATTGTTACCCACTTTATCCACCTGCTGCGATACCTTAAGGGACCCAGTCTATGTGCTTTCTGACTTCAAAGGTTCTAACTCTGGATGGAACCTGCACCCGGTTGGCTGGAAACCTGGGTTCAAGGAGGTCAACGGGAGACAGCCTGCAATCATGGATGATCCCTGTAGGACCAGTAACTTCTCAAGCCCACCCAACTTTGAGTTTCCACAAACGGGTTTACTGTGAGGGAAAAGCTCTGTGTGTTACTCTGCAAGGCATATGAAGAGTCAACGATGTGTGCGAGGTTTTTTTTAAGAGTGCTACTATCTGGTATCTTGGTTTCCTGAGTTAGGGGTTGAGATGAGAGTGAAGACGTGTTCATTAATATATTAACTCGTTCAAAATGACGTTGTGAGCGTTTCTTCTGCTGGTTTTTTAAACCATTGTTCATGGGATGAGGGCATCACTGGTTGGGCCAATATTTATTCCCCAAAGGGCAGCTATGAGACGCACAGGGGCCAGACCTCTTTGCTTAAAGGACTCTAGTGAAGCAGATGTATTCTTTTTTTATATAACAATGGCTTTATGGTCAGCGCTAGGCTAACATTTAATGAATTTAAATTGCATCATCTACTATGGTCGGATTTGAACCCATATCCCCAGAACATTGACCTGGGTACTTGGATTTCTAGTCCCATGACATCATTCCTGCACCACTGCCTCCCCCATGCATCACTTAACGACACTTGCATGAATACTGCCTCTGAAATAAAAACAGAAATTGCTGAGAAAACTCGGCAGGTTCGGCAGCACCTGTGGAGAGGGAAACAGAGTTAACATTTTGAGTCCGATATGATTGTTTTTCAGTTCTGAGAAAAATCCACTGAGTTTCTCCAGTGCTTTCTGTTTTTATTTCTGATATCTAACAGTACTTTGCTTTTACCCTGCCCTGGACTGTCTTCTTGCGAATTATCAATGTTGTTTTAACCTACTAGATGAGAGTATAGCTGCAAATTCATAATCTCACAAGCATTGAATGGGATTATGGGAATGGGATTAGGGGTCATTGAATGGGAACAGCTAAGTCATCTGAACCTACCTTTATAAAAGTAATTTCATCCTGCCATTTCCATTCACCATTGCTACAAAGAAATTGAAATAACTCCACAGAGGCTGGTATCTATTACCATGTCATCCTTTATTTACACATGACCAACCCTTGACTATGTACTGCCTCACACACAGTCAGGCACCAGAGTGTCAGTATCTCTGACACTTACCCTTTTTCTATGTCAGCCAAGACTCCCAGATTGAACCAGATTAACAGCCCCAATCAGGAAACTGATATTCTGAGGTCCAGTTGGCTGATCTCTCCACAATCCTACGAAGTGATCTAGAAACTCGTCATCTTCCCCCTTCCCCACCTCATTTCCAGAATATTCCAGGCTCTGTAAAGGAGAAAGTATTAATCTCAGGGGGGCTTGGTTCCACAGGCTTTCCATAGAATGCGTTGTGAGTTCATCTTGGGATCTCTGTGCTCTGCTCCTGACCTTAGTTCAGCCTTGGTTTGAACATGAGTGAAAGAGCTGAATTCCAGAGATGACGTGAGATTGGCCAAGTGCAGCATTGAGAAACCCTGACAAAATATAGGAAGATGGTTGTGGTTGTTGGAGGTTAGTCATGTTAGCTCCGGGACTTCCCTGCAGAAGTTCCTCAGGGTAGTGTCCTGGATCCAACCATCCTCAGCTGCTTCATCAATGACATTCCCTCCATCATTTGATCAGATTTGGGGATATTCACCGATGATTGCCCAGTGTTCAGCACCATTCACAACTCCTCAGATACTAGAGCGGTCCATGTTCATATGCAACAAGATCTGGACAATATCCAGGCTTGGGCCAACAAATGGCAAGCAGCATTCGTGCCACACAAATGCCAGGCAATGACCATCTCCAGTAAGAGAGAATCTAACCATTGCCTCTTGAAGGTCAATGCCATTGTCATCATTGAATCCCCCACCATACACCTCCTGAGGGGGAAGAGGAGAGGGTAGGGAGGTGGGGCAGCAGTTATCATTGATCAGAAACTGATACGGCACTGTGCCTACAAAAGGAGCGCAACAGCTAGAAATTCTGCAGCGAGCAACTCACCTTCTGACTCCCCAAAGCCTGTCCACCATCTACAAGGCACAAGTCAGGAGGGTGATGGAGTACTCCACCTTTGCTTGGATGGGGCAGCTCCAACAACACTCAAGAAGCTCAACACCATGCAGGTCAAAGTAGCCCATTTTATTGGTTCTCTATCCACCACCTTCAATATTCGCTCCCTCTAATACTGATGCTCAGTAACAGCAGTGTGTACTATCTACAAGACACACTGCAAACGTTTGGGAAGGTTTCTCAGACAGCACCTTTCAAACCCATGACCACTTCCATCTGGAAGGACAAGGGTAGCAGGTATTAGGGAACACCACCCCCTGCAAGTTCCCCTCCAAGCCACTCACCATCCTGACTTGGAAATATATCACTGTTCCTTCAGTGTCACCTGGGTCAGAATCCTGGAATTCCCTCCCTAAGGGCATTGTGGGTCTACTTACAGCAGATGGACTGCAGCGTTTAACGAAGGCAGTTTGCCCCCACCTTCTCAAGGGGCAACTAGGAATGGGCAATAAATGCTGGGCCAAAGCAATAGACAGTGCACCCTGCTTCTCTGAATAATTTTTTTTTAAAAAGCTGACACTTTACCCAATAATTTATCAAGGAAGTGGGAATATAGCATTGAGTTGGATGATCAGACATGATTCAACTGAATGGTGGAGCAGGCTCGAAGGGCTGAATGGCCTCCTCCTAGTTTCAATGTTGATGATGGTGTAGGGAAGCATGCATCACAAGACTTTCTGTATTTTTGGCCCTTGTAAGAAGATTTAATTAGCCTACCTGAAGTCAAGTCCTACAAACATTTCAAAACAGCAACACGTTAGGTTAAAGTGCAAAGAGTTTAAGAAAATAAAACTCAGGCAGCTACATCTCCAATGATTCAGCAATGAAATCCAGAGGTCATAGTTCATTCAAACTATGCCTGTTTTTTTTTCAAATCTACAGAGTGAGACCATTTTAAACTTGGCTACCAACCTATTCAAATGGCAGAAAGGCTGAACATATCTATTAGATACAAAGAACAGTATAGGTCTCCTTTTAATGAAACATGAATTGAGATAAACTAGAAAAAAATGACTAGTAATAAAGCCTCAGTTGGTATAACAACAACAGGAGGCATCTATATAACAGCTTAAAAAAGGATGAGCCTTCAAAGGTGCTGCACAGCTATGTTGTCAGTGAATCTCTGGAGGAGATATTATGGCAGGTGACCAAAAGCTTTGTCAAGGAGGTAAAGGAAGAAATCAGTTGGTTTTATATAGCGTCTTTAGGACTTCAGTGGATCCTAAAGTGATTTATACAGTCACTGAAGTAATTTAATATAGTCATTGAAGTGTGATTAGTGCTGTAATATGAGGAACACAGTATCCAATTTTTGCTCAGCCAGCTCCCACAAAGAGGAATGTTCTAATGACCAGGTAGTCTGTTAATGTGATGGCCAGGAAACCCAAATCAACTGCCCTGCATGGGATATTTAACACGTTCAAAATCACACAACACCAGGTTCTAGTCCAACAGGCTTATTTGGAAGTACAAGCTTTTGGAGCGCTGCTCCGTCTTCAGGAAGGTATGGATTGCTGAGATAACCAATTCACAATTAGTGTTGTGGCTACCTGACGAAGGGGCAACGCTCTGAAAGCTTTAAACTTGGAGGACTATAACCTGATTTTGTATGATTTTTATCTTGGACACCCCAGTCCAACACTGGCACTTCCAAATTATAACACACATGTGACAGGCTCAGTCTAAGGTCTTCTCCCCCAGGGTTCCCTCATAAAACTACATAGCAGCATCAGCTTTTGTTTCTTTATATCCTGGATCCCCTGGAGCAGGACTGAAACCCCTGATCTTGCAATTCATTCAAGTTGATAGTGCTACCAACTGAGGCGTAACTGAAACCAATGACTATCGGTTAAATCGATACTGAAGAGAGAAACAACTTGTCGAAACTGTGCAGCATGCATCAGGGACTCGCGTAAGAATGTTGATTCAATATTGCATTGCCTGCTGATTGTCTGTGGTGTCATGGAGAACGCCCCAGAGAATTATTATCCCCTATGCTTTCCTCTGATTGATAAAAAGAAGAATATGCTTGGACATGTTCCTCTTGCCTGCAGGGTGCAGGTGAATATCTGTAAGTGCATCTGAGCCCCACTGTGAGCCACAACGCTAATTGTGAATTGGCTATTTCAGCAAGGCACAGTTAGTGGCATGGTTACATTCCCAGCAGCAGTGTCATCGGAAAACATTCAGCAGAAACATAACCACCCTTCACCGTGGGCAGCATGGTTAGCACTGCTGCCTCACAGCGCCAGAGACCTGGGTTCAGTTCCTGCCTCAGGTGACTGACTGTGTGGAGTTTGCATGTTCTCCCCGTGTCTGCGTGGGTTTCCTCCGGGTGCTCCGGTTTCCTCCCACAGTCCAAAGATGTGCAGGTCAGGTGAATTGGCCATGCTAAATTGCCCATAGTGTTAGGTAAGGGGTAAATGTAGGGGCATGGGTGGGTTGCGCTGTGGCGGGTCGGTGTGGACTTGTTGGGCCGAAGGGCCTGTTTCCACACTGTAATGTAATCTAAAAAAAAACCCTTGCATCTTACGTTGTGAAAGACTTTCAGCGGTAACTGGTTCAATCCAAAATGATTCATCACCATCTGTAAAGTTTCACTGGTAACGAGGCACTTGGAAAGGCATTGGGTCAAGGAACCTTTCCATCACTACATAATATAATCACATTCTTCAAAATAAACTTCCTTATAAATATCTGAGCGAATTGGATAAAAGGGAATCCACCAACCAACTGACTCAAATATCACTCCTGCCTCACAGCACCAGGCACCCAGGTTCCTGGTGAAGGGCTTATATGCCTGAAACATCAACTCTCCGGCTCCTCAGGTGCTGCCTGATCTGTTGTGCTTTTCCAGCACAACACTTTTCGACCCAAGTTCAATTCCAGCCTCAGGTGGCTGTCTGTGTAGAGTTTGCATGTTCTCCCCAGGTCTGTGTAGATTTCCTCCAGGTGCTCCAGTTTCCTCCCAGAGTCCAAAGACGAGCAGGTTAGGGTGGATTGGCCATGGGAAATTGCCCAGAGTGCAGACCAGATGGATTAGCCATGGGAAATGCAGGGTTAGAGATTGGGTGGGATGGTCTTCAGTGTGGACTCGATGGGCCAAATGGCCTGCTTCCACACTGTCAGGATTCAATGACTTCATCCTTTTGTGTCACCTTCCTGAAATATTCTAAAAATAATTGTATCATTTTTACGACAGATTTGATAGAGATTTTTTAAAACATGAGGGGACTGGATAGAGTTGATAGGGAGAAGCCATTCCAACTCATAAAAGATACAAGACTTAAAGTGAGCTGTAGATGAAGCAAGGGTGAATTCTTCCTCACCCAGCTAGCAGTTAGGGTGTGGAATGCACTACCTGGGAATATGGGGGAGGCAGGTTCACTTGAGGCATTGAAGAGGGGCATTCGACAGTTATTTGGATAGAAATGGTGAGCAGGGACATGGGGAAAAGGCAGGAACCTGGCACTAGGGGATTGAAGTGGTGCAGGCATGATCGGCTGAATGGTTCCTCCTGCACCATTCTGAGATTCTGTGAATGAATAATTTCTCTAACAGTTGGCAAAGAGGTACATGGTACCACTTATTTACAGCAGATCTGTTTCCTTTAGAGGAACGACACTCACACTCAAGAGTTTGCAATCCTCGTCTCTGCTTTCCACGCCCTTTGCTAGTCATACAGATGACAGAAGTTCTTTTGTGACATCTTTTTCCATCTTATCCTCATTTTTATCCATGGCAATGATTTCAGAACCTCCAGGTTTGATCACCAAGTCCTCGTATTCAACAGCTTGGCTCCTGTTGTTCTCTGCCTCAATGCATTTGTCGCCGGGAGGTTGCATAGGCTTAAGAATGTCCTTAAGATAGTTCTTCAGTTCTTTGTCTGGGCAGAAGAGATATTCATACAAGGCGGCAGCAATGATTCCACCCATCATTGGGCCCACCCAGTAAACCTGTAGGTAAGGAGGAAAGTGGAATAACACAATGAGAAAGGTATAGACATTGAACCTCAAACATAGGGGTGGGTCATTGGGCTTGGGTTGGATTATAAGACTGAAGAGTGATCAGAATTGAAACATATGGAAGAGACTCAGTGGTTAGCACTGCTGCCTCAAGGCGCCAGGGATCCAGGTTCAATTCCACCCTCGGGCGACTGACTGTGCGGAGTTTGCACATTCTCCCTGTGTCTGTGTGGGTTTCTTCCGGGTGCTCCGGTTTCCTCCCACAGTCCAAAGATGTGCAGGTTGGGGCGGATTGGCCATGGGAAGTTGCCTCATAGTGAGCAGGCATGTGCAGGCTAGGTGGGTTAGCCATGGGAAATGTGGGGTTATTGGGTGGGTCTGGGTGGGATGCTCCTCTTCGGAGGGTCAGTGCAGACTCGATGGGCTGAATCACCTCTTTCTGTACTGTAGGGATTCTATGAAGGCTTAAGAGAGTCAACAAATACTACAAGAAAGGAGACCCCCAGGCTGGAGAATCTTGAAGATGGGCTCAGTCTCAGAAGAAGAGTCCAGCCTTTTAGCACTGAGAAAAACTCAGAAGGTGTTGAGTTTTTGAAATTCTCTGTCCCAGAGGGCTGTGGATGCTCGATTCTGGAATCACTAGATGTTCGTGTGTAAAAATAAAATCACCACAGCTCTGCTCTCTCATTAGACAGAGGCAACTGGCAGTATTTTATCCTGAGACTCACCATGCCTCAGGGCAAGGAGAGACGTTGGGACCTACACAGCATATTCAGCCAGTGCAGGAATTGAATCGATGTTGTTAGCATCTCTTGTGTATTGGAGAATCCAGCCAGCTGAGCTAACTGCAGATTTTAAGGGAATTAAGGCATAAGGTGGAAATGGAGAAGGTCAGGTTGAGGACAATATTTAGCCATGCTTATTGAATGGTGGAGTTGGAAAGTCTAAACTGCCTGCTCTAACTCATTGCTGTCTTAAGTCGATAGATGTGGAGCTGGGCGAGCACAGCAGGTCAGACAGCATCTGAGGAGCAAGAAGGTCAACGTTTCGGGCCGAAACCCTTCATCAGGACTGCTCCCCATCTGCTATGCTCTTCCAGCTTCATCCATTGACTCTGACCTCCAACATCTGCAGTCCTTACTGTCTTATATTGTTTTAAACTCTAACAGGTTTAAGCCACAATGCCTACTGGAAGCCTTTGGCAGCTGGTAGTGTCTAATGTGGGAGGGAAGTGGATGTCATTCTGTTCATTGCTCGCTATGACACTAGATGGACAAAAACAAAAAGGAGGAATTTATTTACAAAGTGGCTTATTGCGATCTGAAGTGCATTGTCTGAAACGACGGTGGAAGTACATTTAGGAACCATTATGGAGAAGATAGAAATTGAATGGGAAAATATGTAACGCTAGGGAGTGGTCAGAACATAGTTTACAGCCCCTTTGACCCACGACCACTTCCATCTCGAAGCACAAGGGCAGCAGGTAGACGGGAACATCGCCACATGCAAGTTCCCCTCCAAGCCACTCACCATCCTGACTTGGAAATTTAACTCCATTCCTTCAGAGTCACTGGGTCAAAATCCTGGAAATCCCTCCCTCAGGACATTGTGGACTGCAGTGGTTCTAGAAGTTGTCTCACCACCTTCTCAAAGGGCAATAGAGATGCCTGACCCAGCCCACCATATCCCATGAGTGAATAACTTTTTAAAAATCTTGGTATCAATACATCACTGAAGGAGGCCATTCAGCCCATTGAATCTGGGCAATGTGCCAATTTGACCACATAACCTGCAATTGGAAAAATTTATAATTGCATTAATGACGAGTGACTGATAATTACCCAATGGTTTTCCCATTTCCCTGTAATAACTGCAGGTCCAAATGATCGAGCAGGGTTCATACTCGCTCCCGTGTAGTTAACCTGGAGCACAGGAAGACAAGTCAGCAGGAACTCTGAGGTATATAAGCAGCTTGCAATCAATCCCAATCGATTAAAAGGTGGTTCAATACACTTACTGCAAACAGGTGCCCAATGACCACGGACAGACCAATGGCTAAAGCTGTTGAGCCTTTGAGGTCATTGCGCTTAGAGTCACATGTAGCAAAGATGGTAAACACCAGCTGGAATGTAATAAACAGCTCGACCAATAGACCATGTCCTGCCGAAAGCTTCCTGTTTATCTGCAACATCAAGATGAAGTTTTGTCAGCTGCTCCGGGGTTTAGAATGTTTTGGTTTTAAGGCTTGGTTTGCTTAATCTAACCATTTTCAGAGACTTTTTAACAAACGCCTGAACACTGTTGACTTAACAGGGCCAAGAGGTCACTTTGTGACATTATCTTTGAAGGAAGCTATCTTGTGCTGGCATGCTAATTATCTCAAACACGAACAAACTAAACTCTCAGTCAGAGCCAGCAACAGATGCTGACTTCAAAGTTACCTCAAGGGGCTTTACTCAAAGGATAAGTAATTAATTGTCAGTAATGAACAAAGATGATATTGTTATTCATTTTCAGTAATTACACTAACTCTGCATTTTCAATATTGGAAGGTAGAAAACAGGAGCAGGAGTAGGCCATTCAGCCCTTCGAGCCTGCAACACCATTCAAGGTGATCGCAGCTCATCATCCAACTCAGTCCCTTGTTCCCACTTTCCCCACATTCCCTTTCGTCATTTTAGCTCAAAGAATGATATCCAACTCCTTTTCAGATGTAGAGTTCAATGTGGATGGAACAGGTATCCTCTTGCTTGTTTGAGACATAACACACTCAGTGATGTTTTTACATGTTTGTTCAATGTGGGCATTATTGGCCAGGCCAGCATTTAGTGCCCATCCCTAATTGCCCAGAGGACAATGAAGAGGCACCCTATTGCTGTGGGCTTTTACAGTTTTTGTTGAATATGTAAATTCTGATTAATAATTCAATAAGTGCAGTGTTCTGTATGATTGTATTTAGTGACGTTTGACATTATTCACAAACTCACTGCCCTAGCCTTGCTTGGTGGTTTATTTCTGCTGAACTTGAAGCAACTAGAGAAAACATTGCTTAAGGGATTAATTCAAAACTTTCAATGAGGAAAGCTCAACCAAAATGAACTAATTTAAATCATCTATGCTCCACTTAAACTTCACGATCATTGGAGTCATAGAGTGATAGAGTCGTAGAGATGTACAACATGGAAACAGACCCTTCGGTCCAACCCGTCCATGCCAACCAGATATCCCAACCCAATCTAGTCCCACCTGCCAGCACCTGGCCCATATCCCTCCAAACCCTTCCTATTCGTGTACCCATCCAAATGCCTTTATGACAAATTGCTTGTTCTATTTTACAAGAATTTGACAAGGATTAGTAATCCAGAGAGCCAGGCTAGTGCTCTGGGGAAATGGGTTCAAATCCTGTCACAGCAGCAACTGGTGGAAATTAAATTCAATTCATAAATCCGGAATTGAAAGCTAGTCTCTATGAGCATGAAACGACCATCGATTGTTGGGAAAACTCATCGGGTTCACTGAAGTCTTTTAGGGGAAGGAAATCTTCCAACTGGACCTGGCCTACATGTGATTCCAGAACCTGAGCAATGTGTTTTAACATTGAGAACAGGCTATTCGGCCCTTCAAGTCTGCTTCACCTTTAAACATGATTATGGTTAATCGTCTATCTCAATATCCTAATCCTGTTCCTCTCCAAATCCATTGACGACTTTAAAATCTAAATATTTATCAATCACACTTACTTGTGGCCTCTATTCCTGATGAAGGGCTTTTGCTGAAACGTTGATTCTCCTGCTCCTCGGATGCTGCCTGACCTGCTGTGCTTTTCCAGCACCACTCTAATCTAGAATCTGCTTTCCAGCATCTGCAGTCCTTGTTTTTACCTTACTCTTACTGTTCCTAATGATCAAGCAAGATCCTGAAATCAAGGACAATTTGAAATGGGTAGAAAGAGTCAAATCCCAGGGGAAAAAAAGTTACGTTCACACATAATGAACCTCTCATCCAACAATTTGAGGACCATCACGACACATCAGTCTTAGAAATCTTTTCTGCTCTTATTGCCTACTATCAGTGTGTTGGAAGGATTGTCCCTTTGCTTATCAGTTGATTTGGCATGTCAGAAACATCCTATCAACTCCTGAAGTGGTCTTGAACCTGAAGATATTAGCTCAGGAGCAGGCTCATCAACCAGTGTGCCAAGAGACTCCTCTCTGTACAAATACAACCCATTGTAGAAATACCACCAAGGTCACATCTGTCCTGTCAGGAGAGAAATCTGCGCCCTTACCCAGTCTGGCCAATGTATGACTCCCACCATGATGTGGTTGACTCTTAACAGCCCTCAGAAATGGCTGAGCAAGAACTCAGTTGTTCAACTGCTGGAAATTCTCAAAAAGGCATCAAAAGGAGACTGACCACCCGTCATTGACTAAGGTTCCTGAGAGAATGGAGAACAGCCACGTTGAACCTGCACACACCTCATTGCATCAGGGAAAGGGGGTGGAGCAGGTAGGGTAGGGAGGGGAGGGCAGTGGAGTGGAGAGGTGGTGATTGCACAATTGGGATGGCTGTCTCACTGACTAATCAAGCCACTGCCTGACATTGTAAGATATGATTCTGTGAGTATGACTATGTCCCAGACACCACCATCCCCATCACCATCCCTGGGTATGCCCCATCCCACCAGCAGGACAGACCCAGTACTGGTGGTGGCACAGTGGCATGCAGTTTGCAGAGAGTTGCCCTGGGAGTGCTCAGTATTGACTCTGGACCTCATGGCAACAGCTGAAAGACAGGCATGGAAACCTCCACCTGGTTACCCCATACCCTCCTCCATCAGCTGATGAATTGGTAATCCTCTATGTTGAACAAATCTTTATGCAAAAGCATAAAATGTACTCTGGGTGGGAGGATTTCAATGCCCACCACTAAAATTGGCACAGCAGTAGCACTGCTGATTGAGCTGGTCGGGTCCTAAAGGATATAGCTGCTAGATTGGGTCTGCAGCGGGTGGTGAGGGAACCAACAAGAGGGAAAAATATATTTACGCTCAAAGCTCAGAACATCAGTGCAAAGATAAGGCTGAAGCATTCACAGCAATCTTTAGCCAGAAGAGCTGAGTGGATGATCCAGCTCTGCCTCCTCCAGTGCTCCCCAGAATCACAGATATCAGTCATTAGCCAACTCGATTCACTCCACACAGTAATGATTGGAGGCACTGAATACTGCAAAGGCTATGGGCCCTGACAACATTCCAGCAATAGAACTGAAGACACGTGTTCCAGAACTTGCCGCTCCCCTAGCCAACCTCTTCCAGTACAGTTACAACACTGGCATCCATCTGACAATACGGAAAATTATCCAGCTCAGTACACATAAAGCAGAACAAGTCCAACCCAGCCAATTCCTGCCCCATCAATCTCCGCTCCATCATCAGTAAAGTGATGGAAGATGTCACCAACAGTGCTAGATTAGAGTGGTGCTGGAAAATCACAGGAGCTCAGGCAGCATCTGAGAAGCAAGAAAATCGATGTTTCAGGCAAAAGCCCTTCGTCAGGAATAGAATCTGATTTCCAGCATCTGCAGTCCTCACTTTCGCTGCGTTGATCCTCATCAACAGTGCTATCAAGCAGCACCTGCTCAGCAATAACCTGCTCAGTGATGCCCAGTTTGGGTTCTGCCAGGGCCACTCAGCTCCTGACCTCATTACAGCCTTGGGTCAAACATGGACAAAGAAGCTGAATTCCAGAGGGGAGGGGAGAGGGACAGCCCTTGACATCAAGGCTGCAATTGACCGAGTGTGGCATCAAGGAGCCCTGGCAAAACTGGAATCAATGAGTATCAAGGGAAAACTATCTGCTGGTTGGAGTCATACCTGGCGCACAGGAAGATGGTTGTGGTTGTTGGAGGTCAGTCATCTCAGCTCCAGGACATCTCTGCAGGAGTTCCTCAGGGGAGTGTCCTCAACCCAACCACCTTCAGCTGTTTCATCAATGATCTTCCCTCCATCACAAGGTCAGAAGTGGGGATGTTCACCAATGATTGCACAATGCTCAGCACCATTTACAATTCCTGATACTGAAGCAGTCCGTGTTCAAATGTAGTAAGATCTGGACAATAATTCAGGCTTGGGCTGCTAAGTGGCAAGAAACATTTATGCCACACATTCAGTGCTGTCAACAACCAGCTTGAACAAGAGAGAATCTAACCATTGCCTCTCGATATTCAATGGCATTACCATCACTGAATCCCTTACTATCAACATCATGGGGTTATTATTGACCAGAAACTGAACTGAACTCACCATATAAATAGGTAAAAACAATGACTGCAGATGCTGGAAACCAGAGTTTGGATTAGAGTGGTGCTGGAAAAGCACAGCAGTTCAGGCAGCATCTGAGGAGCAGTAGTAGTAGTAGTATAAATACTTCACCATATAAATACAATGGCTACAAGAGCAGGTCAGAGGCTATGAATACTGCAGCGAGTAACTCATCTGATTCCCCAAAGCCTGTCCACCATCTACAAGGTACAAGTCAGGAGTGTGATGGAATACTCCCCACTTACCTGGATGGGGGCAGCTCCAACAACTCTCAAGAAACTCGACACCATCCAGGACAAAGTAGTCGCTTCATTGGCCCCACATTCACAAACATCCACTCCCTCCACCACCGACACTCAGTAGCAGCAGTGTGTACTACCTACAAGATGCACTGCAGAAATTCACCTGCATCCTCAGACAGCACCTTCCAAACCCATGACCACTTCCATCCAGAAGGACAAGGGCAGCAGATATATGGGAACACTACCCCCTGCAAACTCCCTCTGCCACTCACCATTCCTTCACTGTCATTGGGTCAAAATCCAGGAATTCCCTCCCTAAGGGTATTGTGGGTCTATCTACAGCACATGGACTGCAGCGGTTCAAGAAGGCAGCTTACCCCCACCTTCTCAAGGTTCTAAAAAGAGACAGTGTAAGAGAGCAGACGATGACACATCCCTCCCAGATTGTAACAACACCTTCTATGCTTGCTTTGAGCAGAATTTCAGTGGAGAGGTAACACCTATCCCTGGGTCGGGGAGTCCAGCACTAGAGAGCTTAGGTTTAAGGTGAGAGGGGAAAGATATAAAAGAGACCTAATGGCCAACTTTTTCACACAGAGGGTGGTACGTGTATGGAATGAGCTGCCAGAGGAAGTGGTGGAGGCTGGTACAATTACAACATTTAAGAGGCATTTGGACGGGTATACGAATAGGAAGGGTTTGGAGGAATATGGGCCGGGTGCTGGCAGGTGGGACTAGATTGGGTTGGGATATCTGGTCGGCATGGACGGGGTTGGACCGAAGGGTCTGTTTCCATGCTGTACATCTCTATGACTCTAAGTCCTGACAAACCTATCCCGACAGTCACTGCATCAGAGGTCAGATCAGTTTTTCTTCGTGTGAATCCAAGGAAAGTGATGAGACCAGGCGGAGTACCAGACCTTACACCAGATCAACTGGCAGAGGTCTTCTTGGACATCTCCAACCTCTCCCTGCAGCAGGCCACTGTCCCTGCCTGTTTCAAGGGGCCAATATCATCCCTGTGCCTAAGAAGGCTCATGCAGCATGTCTCAATGACTACCGCCCAGTGGCTCTAACTTCGGTGGTCATGAAGTGCTTTGAAAGGCTGGTCATGGCATTAATCAACTCCAGCCTCCCCACTACTCTTGACCCACTCCAATTTGCCTATCGGACCAACAGCTCCACATCAGATGACATACCCCTTGCCCTTCACTCCTCCCTAGAACGCCTTGACACCAAGAACAGCTACGTAAGAATCCTACTCGTTGACTACAGTTCAGCTTTCAACGCTATTATCCCCTCGAGACTGATTACTAAACTTAGTGATCTCTGTCTCAGCCCCACTCTCTGTAACTGGATCCTCAGTTTCCTGACCCACAGGCCGCAATCAGTGAAGACTGGGGACAATATTTCATCCTCACTAACACTCAACACTCGATCCCCAGGGTGTGTACTCAGCCCCCTGCTGTACTCACTGTATATCCATGACTGCATTGCCAAACACCAGACTAATGCCATTTACAAGTTCGCTGATGACACCACCATAGTCGGTCGAATCTCAGTTGGTGATAAAACAGACAACTGACAGGAGGTGGAAGACCTGGAAAAATGGTGCACTGAGAACAACGTAGCTCTCAATGCCGGCAAAACCCAGGAACGCATTATTGACTTTCTGCGGTATGTTACTCATGCCCCCTACACATCAACAGCTCAGAGGTGGAATGAGTGGAGAGTGTCAAGCTCCTGGGAGTGGTCATCCACAACAAGCTTTCTTGGACTCTTCATGTGGACGCACTGTTTACAAAGACCCAACAATGTCTCTTCTTCCTGAGGCAGCTGAGGAAATTTGGAATGATGGTGAATACCCTCGCCAACTTTTATAGGTGCACCATCGAGAGCATTCTGTCTGGATGTATCACTACCTGGTATGGCAACAGTGCCATTCAAGATCGGAGACGGTTACAGAGAGTGGTGAACTTGGCCCGGACAATCACAAAGACCAACCTCCCATCTAGAGAATCCATCTACCAGGCCCGCTGTCAAGGAAAGGCCGCCAGCATTCTCAAAGATCCATCCCACCCTGGCAATGTTTTTCTACAACCTCTACCATCGGGGAGAAGGTACAGAAGCCTGAACACGCGCACCAGCCGGTTTCGTAACAGTTTCTACCCGACTGTTGTTAGAATACTGAATGGACTCACAAACTCTGAACATTCGCCTGTACCTGTGTTTTTGTTTTTGCTGCTGTTTACCTATTATTTACTATCTATGCTATTTAACTCTGTGATCTGCCTGTATTGCTCACATGACAAAACTTTTCACTGTGCCTCGGTACACGTGACAATTAATTCAATTCAATTTAAGGGGGTAACTAGGGACGGGCAATACATGGTTGCTCAGTTAGCAATGCCCACATTTATGCATCAATATATGAAAAAACAAAGAGCAATTTCAAAGGTTATCTTTCTGGTTTGGAAAATGAAAGTATGAATTAATTGCTGTCATAACCTTAGCAAATCCCAAAGCATCTTGGAGGCAAATATACTCTTGATCAATCAGTGAATCGAGGATTACAGGGAAAAGGCAGGAAAGTGGGTGTGAGGAATGTTGGATCAGCCAGACTCCATTGAAGAGTTGAACAGGCTTGAGGGGCTGAATGGCCTACCCCTGTTCCTATTTCTTATGGTCACCCTTCTGAAGTACCGTCACTGCACTCATTGGATCTAGGAATACCAGAATGTAGGAATTCCACAGTGAGATCCCACAAACAGCATTATGACGCTGAGATGATAGTTTGTTTTACTCATTTTGGTCGGTGGGTGATCCTGGGCCAAGATCCTTGGAGACACTGCTCTACTCTATGAAACAGAGGCTATTGTTCAATTGAAAGCATGGAGGGTGCAGAGTCAACAATGTGGAATGCTCTCAGTACTATCCTGCCTGGGGCAAATTGCTTGGGGCTGGGGTGTTCCCAACCGAGTCACAGCTGAGTCTGTTACCACCACGGTTGGCAATGGTTGTGTCCTGATCAACCCCCATTGCTGCCCATTCAGCTGGTTGCCCTCTGAATTTGATGTACCTTGGTTACTCCCAGTTCACCCGCAACATGGGATGGCGTGATCAGGTAGAGGATCCCAGCACCAGATATGGCACCCAGGCACTGCCCGATGATGTAGAAGATTCCCTTGGCCAGGCTTAGCTTCCTTGTGCACACCATGGCAGCAGTTACCACTGGGTTCACGTGACCCCCACTGATGTGACCAAAGCACTGCACCATGGTCGCGATGCTAAGTCCGAAACATAGAGCGATGAGGACAATGTCCAAAGGTGCATTTTCATCTCCCCAAGAGATTGTAGAGCCCAGGCCGAGAAGGACAAAGATGAGTGTCGCCAGAAATTCCCCAGAAACCGCTCTCCAGAACTGTTGTGTCCATATTCCTTTGAAAGCCGCCATAGCTGCCTGACACCTACACAGTGCTGAGGACTTACTGGAAGGAGCAAAGGATAAGGAAAAGTTAGTACTTTGAGAACATCAGACCATATGACCTGGAAGCAGAAGTAGGCCATTCAGCCCACAGAGTCTACTATCCCATTCAATGAGATTATGGCTGATTTGATCACCCTCATACCCACCTTCCAGCCTTTTCCCTATTACCCTCCATCCCTTTCCTGATTAAAAATCTGTTTAGCTCAGCCTTGAATGTACTTAATGACCGAGTCTCGAAAGCTATCCATGGTGAAATCTGATTTCCATAAAATCTCGAATAAAAATCTGGTCTAATGATGAGCATGTGATGATTGTCAATTGTCATAAAAACCCATCTGGCTCACTAACGTCCTTTAGGAAAGGAAATCCACCGTACTTACCTGGTCTGGTCTGTTAGCAAGAACCCCAAACCCAGTGACCAGGAGAATTCATTTTTAACGCAGCAAGTTATGATCTGCAATGCATTGTTTGACCAGGAGGTGGAGGCAGATCCAATTTCCAAAAGTTAAGTTTCAGATTTAGGTTTAGACTTTATTCACACTGACGTACAGGAAGGCGGTGAAAAGTTTTCAATATCGCCACACATGGCGCAATCTTAGGTACAAGTGCCTAGGTACAAAACCTTCAGAGCAAGGTGGAAAGAAATAAGGAGTCAAGTTAAAAGTTAAAGATTATAGTCACTCACTGAAAAAGGGGAAACTTTCAGGACAATGGAAGAAATATTGGAGGAGTGGGACCAATTCAATAGCTCCTTCAAACAGCCAACACGGACAAGAAGGGCTGAAGGGCCTCCTGCTGTGCTATAATGTTCTGTGATTCCCTAAAGATGCTAGTGAATTTCACAGACATCGATTGTAAACTTGTTCCTGTCCAGTGGTGAATATCACTCCTTGCCAAACGTAGGTCCCATGAACAGTGCTCAATATTGAAGTAAGGCCACAGCCCATAACTGAGTTCCAGCCTACACTGCCTCCTAACAGTAATCAAAACCTGCATTCCCATAGCACCTTTCAATGTACTAAAGCCGGATCATCACAGGAGTGTCATCAGCAAAAATGTGACACCCAGCCTCAAGGGGTCAGGTGTCAAAACGTTTGGGAAAAGAGGGAGGTTCTAAGGAGCATTTTAAAGGAGGCAAGCAAGACTACCAGTAATCAGTTATTGATGCCTAGAAAGGTTTGGCATGCTTTTAATACCATCAGACAGAGGTAGAAACAATGAAGTTTTATGTTGTACCTTTTGTGAATAATACTTTTCACAAGAGTTAAACCTTTTGAAGAGAGAATGAGACAAAAATTAGAAAGGGGAACATTTGCTGGACTGCTTGAAATAGCAGGAGCTTTAGAAGTGATTGCATCGCACCAGAAAGAAAAGGGCTGAAGGGCCTTTGGATGTGCTGCATAATTCTACAAACCATTTGTATTGCTGATTGCTCTGATGTGCTTGTTATTTTTAACTGACGGAATAAGATTCTTATTACTAAAATGGAGTTAATATTTCTTAACTGGGTCCTTCTATTGTTTGACCATCGAGTAGAGTAGTTGTTGAGGGTGAGGGAGTTCAAAACTAGAGGACTTTGTTTAAGGTGAGAGGGAAAAGATATAAAAGGGACCTGAGAGGCAACTTTTTCATGCAGAGGGTGGTACGTGTGTGGAATGAGCTGCCAGAGGATGTGGTGGAGGCTGGTACAATTGCAACATTTAAGAGGCATCTGGATGGGTATATGAATAGGAAGGGTTTGGAGGGATATGGGTCGGGTGCTGGCAGGTGGGACTGGATTGGTTTAGGATATCTGGTTGGCATGGACGAGTTGGTTTGATGACTCAATGACTATATTGTTAAATCTTCTCATGCCATCGTCCCCCCCGCCCAATCTCACAACCTTGTTCTCAACTGTGGCCTTGTTGAATGGTTCCCGGGATGGGACACTTCTGTGATGAGGACAGATTGAAAACGTTGGGACTCTTCTTCTTGAGAGGAGAAGAGCAAGAGGATATGTGATAGAGGTTTTCAGAGTTTTTCAGTTCAAAAAAAACAAGCCCCTCAGAGCAATCAGCAATACAAATGGGTTTGTTGAATTATGCAGTTTGGCCCATCGTTCTGGTGTTATTCAATCATTCCGGAAGCTCCGTGATATTCCATGCAGTCCAGCAATGTTCCCCTTCCTCAGTCCCTTCTCCAAAGGTTCAACACTTGTGAAAAAGTTAATCACAAAAGACAAAACGTTAAAGCGTTTTGCAAAAGGAGCAAAATACGAGGTGAGGAATAAATGTGAATACTTAGGCTCTGGAATACACTACCGGGAAATGTGGTGGAGGCAGCTTTAGCTGAGGCTTTCAGGAGGGGCATTGGATGGTTATTTAAACAGAAACAGCATGCAACATTGCAGGGAAGAGGCAGGGGTTTGGCACTAAGTCAAAATGGTCAGAGAGCCCGTGCAGGCACGATGGACTGAATGGCCTCCTCCTGCAGCATAGCCAATCTATGACTCTGTGATCTCCAGTCCTGGTCTGGTTTGTAAGACCAGTCTTATTGCTCCATTATTGACAGTTGTGTCTTCAGTTGCCTGTAAACTAAGCTCTGGAATTTGTTCTCTCTCTCTCCCACTTTCCAACTTTAGCTCCATACCTTAAAACCTGTCTCTTTGATTAAGCTTTTGGTCACCTGCCTTACTGTCTCCTTAAATGGGGTAGTGCAAAATTTTAATCAACTTCCTGTGAGAGCCCTAGGATGTTTTATGATATTAAAAACAAGTAAGATCACCGCAGTCCCACTCCCTCATCACAGAGAGATGGCTAGTGTTGTTTAACCAGATGGTCATGTCATCTCAGGTAAGGGGAGACCATAAAGATGGAGAGCCCTTTTTAGTAACCTCAGCCAGTATGGGAATTGAACCCATGCTAGTGGCATTACAAACCAGCCATTCAACTAACTGAACTAACCAACCCCAAATGTTCACACTGCTATAAAAATGCAGATTATTATTGAAAGGAAGTTGGAACAGTTAGGTCTGTTTCTGTGCCAGATGACTATATTGATGAGTTTTAACCAATTGGCAACTGATTTCACTCAAAGACTTCCCAGACTTACATCAATGAACCAGCCATGGACAGACTGTCTTATGAGAAGAAGTTGAGTAGGTTGGGCTTGTACTCACCAGAGTTTAGAAGAATGAGAGACGACCTTATTGAAACATATGTGATTCTTAGGGGACATGACAGGGGAGATGTGGAAAGGTTGTTTCCCCTCATGGGAGAGTCTAGGACCAGAGAGAATAATCCCAGAATAAAGGGTCACAGATTTAAGACAGGAGGAACTTTTTCTCTAAGAGGAGAGTGAATCTGTGGAATCCTATGCCACAGACGTGAAAGAACAACACAGAGACCTGTGTCCCATCACCAAGTTCCCCTTTATTCACATGTGTAGAGTCCCAGACACTGACCTAGTTCCCTCAGAGCCAGCTCTCAGAGTGAACAAAACCTCTGACACTCCTGTTTCTATCTGTCAGTCAGGGTTTCCTGATTGGACCAGATTAACAGCCCCAGTCAGGGAACTCAGATTCTATGAGGTCCACCTGGCTGACCTCAATACAAGAGGGCTGTTGAGGCTGGGGCATTAAGTATGTTCAAGGCTGAGACAGACAGGTTTTTAATCAGTGAGGGGAGTCGAGGGTGATGGGGAAAAGGCAGGAAAGTGGAGTTGAGGATTATCAGATTAGCCATGACCCCATTGAATGAAAGAGCAGACTCAATGGGCTGAATGACCTACTTCTACTCCTCGCTCTTATGGTGTGGCAATGAAATCAGTAAACACACCGTTCTGGACATTAACAACACACGACATGCCTCACTGGTCTAACTTCAAACTAACAAATTTCCCAACAAATTTACATTGTAAAATGATTTTGGGATATAAGCTATTATCAATATTTGAGCATCCCACCCACAACCCATTCGCTAAACATGAACATTAATTCAACATGCCTGCTTTCAATTTAATATAACTTGCCATTATTCAATCACTGAATAATATCATGTTGCGTTGCCACTTCTGAAAGTTACTTCCAATTTTAAAACCCATTGAATTTACAGTGACTTATTTCAAAGTTATATTCCTTTCTTTCTCACAAAATCTATTTGCGAGACCTGACAGATCTCAAAGTTGATCTGTATTAGGTTTTCAAAGTTCTACTAAATACCTTGCAGTCGATAGGTACACAGATGTTACAGGAGGCAGAGATTGGACCGAGTGCTGGGACTGAGATTCCGGCTTGATTCCTGGGTGCGGGCGATGCATTGTATTCAGTAGTCCCAGCAGCTCTCTTTAATAGCAGCCTGACGGTGGGGTAGAGAGAGAAAGAGAGAGGGAGAGAGAGCCGTCCCACGTCTGGAACAGGGTAATACCAGAATAACTAGGGTAGTTCTTCCCCAGGTTCTGTCCAACACAGTCTGACCTAATGCTACTCTGCCTTAAATAACAAATGCTTAAATAACAGACCAGCAAATACCACACACACACACACACATACGTATTTATAGACACAACCTCATAATCACTTACACTCACATATACAAGCGCACACACACACTCACAGACTCACAAGCTCATACACACACGCTCACGTTCACACACAGACACATGAGTTCATACACATACATTCATGCACACAAAACACACACATATTCTCACAAACACACACACTCCTTCACACATATTCACACACACATATTCTCACAAACACACACACTCCTTCACACATATTCACACACACATATTCTCACAAACACACACACTCCTTCACACATATTCACACACACATATTCTCACAAACACACACACTCCTTCACACATATTCACACACACATATTCTCACAAACACACACACTCCTTCACACATATTCACACACACATATTCCCACACACAGACTCACAAGCTCATACACACATACACAAATGCACACTCACTCAGACTGATACACAAACAGTGTCACAGATTGTTTCATTGCAGAAGGGAGGCCATTCAGCCCACCATGCCTGCACTGGCTCTTCAGAGCAGCATCATTACTTAGTGTGGTGAATGTGTGGAATTCGCCAGTCCAGACTGCAGTGGATGCTGGGACAGTGAATGCACTTAGGGAGGAATTAGACAGGTTTTTAATTAGTAATAGGTTTAAGGATTATGGGAAATAGGCAGGAAAGTGGAGATGAGATCAGCTATGATCGTATCAAATGGCAGAGCGGCATTGAGGGGCTGAATGGCCTACTCCTGCTCCTAGTTTTTCTGATCTTTAATGAAAAGGAAATGGACTAGTCGTGCCTTCTAAACAGCTTACTATGACCACCCATATTCTTTGCTGTCTTGGGAGTTAGGCATTCCCCCACCATCACCAGCTCATACTCCAGGAGGATAATGATAGCAGATATGGGCAGAGGCATTGGCCTCACATTCCCAAAATCAGGAAAGGAACACAACTTATGTTCCCCTAATCCACTACACAATTGCAAGCCCTACAGTGGGACCTCCAGATGCAGGGTTAAAAATGTTAGTAACTGAGCCACTGCTGAAGACACTTCAGATCACTGACTGCAATCGTTTGGGGTGTGGTATTAACCTCAGGACCTATTTACTCTATCAGCTTGTTGCAAATGACGGGGTGCTATCCCCAGTGGGCAGGTCAATATCTATCCCATAAAATGGCCAAAGATGTGCAGGTTAGGGTGGATTGGCCATGGATGTGCAGGCTAGCCATGGGGAATGCAGGGTTACAAGGATAGGGTGAGGGCGTGGGTCCTGGTGGGATCGGTGTGGACTCAATGGGCCGAATGGCCTGTTTCCACGCAGTAAGGATTCTGTGGTTCCATGTGACTCAGAATCAGATGATCAGGTTATCATTACATTGTTGTTTGTGAAAGCTCACTGTGTGTTCTGTTCCCTAGCTTCCAGCAGGGGCTTCCCCTCAATGACTGGGACAGGCTGAATTTACAGAACGCCCTGTCAAAATGAAATTCCTTTTATGTCATTTATCACTTACAGAGGCAAGCCATCAAATTATTGGGTTTTCTTTCTTTCTGTCTTGAAAAATCACCAGTGTATTTCACCTCAGCAATGGAGAGAGGCTGGATACACTCAGGCTGTTCTGTTTGGTTGAGGGGGGACCTGATAGAGGGTTGTAAGGTTATGAGGGGCATAGACAGGGGTGGGGGAATAGAAAGCAATTGTTCCCCTTAGTCAAAGGGTCAATAACGAGGGGACATGATTTTAAAGTGGAAGGCAGGAGGTTTTAGAGGGGATTTGATGAAAGGGGTTTCACCCAGAGGGTGATGGAGCTCTGGAATGCTTTGCTTGGGAGGTGAGGAAATCTCACAAACTTTAAAAAGTACTTTGATGAACATTTGAAGTATAAAAACATTTAAGGCTATGGGTTTAATGCGAGTATTGGGATTAGTGTACTGTGGGACAGACTTGATGGGCCAGAGGGCCTCTTTCTGTACTGTATGCTTTTGTATGTATGTTTTATGGAGAGGATACCTGAAGGATCCTGAGGAGACTCCACTGGGCAGATGCTAAGATGGTGTTTTTCTCTTGCATTAAAAAATTGCTGGAGAAACTCAACAGTTCTGGCAGCATCTGTGAAGAGAAAGTAGAATTAACATTTCGAATCCAGCGCCCCATCAATCAACGATGCAGTGGTGGTGTGAGGAAAGCTCTTATGTATTATTGTTGTTTGGAACCCAGTGAGTATGGGTTTTAGTTTTCCAGTTCTGTGAAGTGTCTGACTTGTTCTTTTTAAAAGATCAGAAAGTCATTTGGTCAGTGAGTTCAAAACTGCATTTGCAAGATGACGTGGTTTTAGTTAAATGACCGGCAAATGAACTGGGAGATTATCATGAAGGTGTTTGATGACTTGAGATAGATGGATAGATAAATAGATAGATAGATAGAAATAATAGATAGATAGATAGATAGATAGATAGATAGATAGATAGATAGATAGATAGATAGATAGATAGATAGATAGATAGATAGATAGAAAACAAGCTGGATAAATAGATAGATAGATATGGAGAGAGAGAGTGGTATGAAGCAAGTTCATGCTTAGAGAAAAGGCCATTGATCAGACGTGCTGTTGTTCACAGTTTACGTGCACACAAGAGTGGGGCAAACTTCCGAGAGTTTGGAAGCCCATGAGAAGCAAACTTCTGAAGCAGAAAATTGTGGGCCGGAGAGGAAGACACCCATAAAGCTGTTGAACACATGTGCTTAGGGAACCTATGTTAAGTAATAGTGAGCTGAATTAGCAGCTGTTTAAAGGGTTTCAGGGAGATACAGTAACTAAAGAAAGCAGCTTTTCCTGAATGCACAATAGACATTTGCTGTAAGGAAGCTGATTACAGCCATGCCTTGCTGAGCAAGAAGATTTACCATGGAGATGGGGCTGAGGACTTATTGAGTCTGAGTGTTTGTAAAGGCATTGCTGGGGTAAAGGAGATTAACCCCTTCCTTCTGATGTTTGCAATGAGATAATTCCAATTGTCCTTGTATAATGTAGATTGTGGAGCTGGAGAAGACTACAGAGGTGGGGAAAGAGGTGATGGGAACATGGAGGGATTTGGAAACAAAAGGGTGGGAATTTTGAAATGGAGGCGTTGCTAGTCTGGGAGCTAGTGTAAGTCAGCGAGCATTGGGATGATTGAAGGATGGATCTTGGTGTGAGTTAAATTCAGTCAGGTGAAAGTGAGGACTGCAGATGCTGGAGATTAGAGTCAAGATTAGAGTGGCGCTGGAAAAGCACAGCAGGTCAGGCAGCATCTGAGGAGCAGGAGAGTAGACATTTTGGACAAGAGCCCCTCAACAGTAATCCGTCAGATTCAGTCAGCAGAGTTTTAGATGAGGTCAAGTTAACAAATGGGTACTATTAATGTCAAACTTCAAAACCTTAACTAGAGGGTGGGAATTTTGAAATGGAGGCGTTGCTGGTCTGGGAGCTAGTGTAAGTCAGTGAGCATTGGGATGATTGAAGGATGGATCTTGGTGTGAGTTAAATTCAGTCAGGTGGAAGTGAGGACTGCAGATGCTGGAGATTAGAGTCAAGATTAGAGTGGCGCTGGAAAAGCACTGCAGGTCAGGCAGCATCCGAGGAGCAGGAGAATCGATGTTTTGGACAAGAGCCCCTCAACAGGAATCTGTAAGATTCAGTCAGCAGAGTTTTAGATGAGGTCAAGTTGAACAAATGAGTACTATTAATGTCAAACTTCAAAACCTTAACTAGATATTCCTTCTGGATATTGAAACAGAAGGAAACTATGACTTGCTGGTGGTTCAGGTTAGGCCCAACATATGGAGAAAGTGAGGCCTACAAATGCTGGAGAACAGAGTCAAGAGAGTGGTGCTGGAAAAGCACAGCAGATCAGGCAGCATCCGAGGAGCAGGAAAATCGACATCTCGAGCATAAGCCCTTCATCAGGAAATCTAACACACAGTTATTCAATTCTAACAAGGCAAGGGGATCAGATAGTGCAGATGCCCAGGACAAAAGGGGTGGTGAATACGGTTGAGAGGGAAACTGAAATGTAAAATGGGTGCAAGTTATGATATGGGGGGGGGGGTGAAAATGGGTCATCTCAGCTCAGATGCAAGTAAAATGGAGGACTAACATCATGGTAATGTCAAAAACCTATTGATCATCATTTAAAACAGATAAGAGACCTTCCCTCAGAAGCTATGTGTTTCAATGTCACAGACTGCCCACGATTTGTTTTAAATGTTCTATTCATTCACGGGACGTGGGCGTCACTGATAAGGTTGGCATTTGATGTCCTTCCTGAGTTGACTTTGAGAAAGAGGTTGTGAGCTGCCTGCTCAAACCGCTGCTGTCCGTGTGGAGAACAGATCATTGTTTGATATAAAATATACCAGACCATTTCACAGGACCATGTTGTAAAAGCTAATGGGAAGGCTTAATGCTGGAGACTGCATTAAGCTCCACCCATCCTGATGATGTCATTCAGGCTTGGGTGGGAACGACACAGAATATTTTAGGATCTGAATTAAAAACAGTAAGTGCTGGGGAATCTCGACAGGTCGGCAGCATTTGTGGATAGAGACAGAGACAGAGTTAATGTTTTGAGTGCTATCTTTTTGAGATTTTAGGATCCTGTAAGTTGAAGACCTCTGACCACAGTTCTCCTCATAGTCTTAGTAACAATGTATATATCGTCTTATATTTTATTAGGAATGAAATAAATGCATTGGACGCAGGATAGAGAAGGATTAACCAGACTAGTACCTAGAATGACAAGCAGGAGGCTGGGAGAACACAGCAAGCCAGGCAGCATTGGTACCTGGAATGAGCAATTTATCTTGTGAGACAGGTTGGACAGACTAGGCTTTTCACTGTAACCCTGCATTTCCCATCACTAATCCAGCGAGCCTACACATTCCTTGACACTATGGGCTAATTCCCCATGGCCAATCCATTTAACTGCACATCTGTGGACTATGGGAAGAAACCAGAGAACCCAGAGGAATCTGCTGACATTTCACTGGGTACCTAGTGATGTTATCACCTGACTATCAATCCAAAGACAAAGGTAATTTTCTGGGGACCTGGATTCAAATCTCTTATGGCAGATGGTGGAATTTGAATTCCATATAGAAAGACTCTCTTGATGACCAATAAACCATTAGTGAATATCGGGAGAAACCTGATTCATTCACTAATAGCCTTTACCTGGTCTGGCCTCCATGTGACTCCAGACCCACAGCAATGTGGTTGACTCTTTATTGTTCTCTGGGCAATTAGGGATGGGCAATAACTGCTGGTCCAGCCAGGGGCACACATATCATGTGAATGAATAAAGAATCAAAATGAGTTGGCTCAGTGGTTAGCACTGCTGCCTCATCATTCCTGGGTTCAATTCCAGCCTCAGTCAACCGTCTGTGTGGAGTTTGCATGTTCTCCCCGTGTCTGTGTAGGTTTCCTCCCACAATTCAAAGATGTACATGTTAGGTGAATTGGCCATGCTAAATTGTCCTTGTGTTCAGGGGTGTATAGGTTAGGTGCATGAGTTGGGGTAAATATAGGGGAATGGGTCTGGGTGGAGTACTCTTTAGAGGGTTGGTATGGATTTGTTGGGCTGAAGGGCATGTTTCCACACTGTAGAGATTCTAATTCTAGGTGTTTGAAACATTTCCAGGCAGTGGACATTCCTTACACTGATTACGCACTGTGAGAAAAAGCTTTTCCATGCCTCATTCACACATCACTTTCAATCAATGACCTCTCAATCTTATTTCTTTTACAAGTGGGAACAGTTTTACCCAGCTTCATGGCACAGTGGCTCAGTGGTTAGCACTGCTGCCTCACAGCGCCAGGGACCTGGGTTCGATTCCACCCTCAGGTGACAGTCTAGGCAGAGTTTGCACGTTCTCCCTGTGTCTGCATGGGTTTCCTCTGGGCTCTCTGGTTTCCTCCCATGGTCCACAGATGTGCAGTTAAATAGGTTGGCCATGCGGATTTAGCCCATAGTGACAAGGGATGTGCAGGCTCGCTGGATTAGTGATGGGAAATGCAGGGTTACAGGGATGGGCTGGGATTGGGTGCGATGCTGTTTCGAGAGTTGGTGTAGCAAAATGACCTGCTTCCACGCTGTAGGGATAATATGATTCTATTGACTCTGTCAAACCCTGCTCATGATTTTAAAAACCTCCATCGTAGAGTCATAGAGATGTACAGCATGCAAACAGACCCTTCGGTCCAACGTGTCCATGCCGACCAGATATCCCAACCCAATCTAGTCCCACCTTAAAAACCTCCATCGTAGAGTCATAGAGATGTACAGCATGCAAACAGACCCTTCGGTCCAACGTGTCCATGCCGACCAGATATCCCAACCCAATCTAGTCCCACCTGCCAGCACCCGCCCATATCCCTCCAAACCCTTCCTATTCATGTACCCATCCAAATGCCTCTTAAATGTTGCAATCGTACCAGCCTCCACCACTTCCTCTGGCAGCTCATTCCATACACGTACCACCCTCTGCATGAAAAGGTTGCCCCTTAGGTCTCTTTTATAT